>NC_044328.1:25568498-25655998 GCF_007399415.2 Gopherus evgoodei | reverse complement strand
GGATAAAGGCACGTTCTTCATTAGAGATGTTAAAAATAATTTGGCTAATTGTGCAAAATTTCTAGAGTAGGCCAAATTCTTCACATGCAGCCTAGATTGTATGGGATGGGCTGTTAGGAATTGTATCTTTATCACTCTGTGTTTAGCACCATTTGCACCAATGGCACTATAGTAAAATGTTAAATAACAATTAATTATAATTAATCCTGGTGTAACTACATTGATTTAAATAGTTACTTCAGGGAGTAATTTGGCCCTGTTGTCACTCACTGCATTTCTAGTGACTTTGGGTTTTTTAAACATTTTTTATAAATTAATTTGAAAATTAGATTTTGACTTGCAAAGCTAAACTTTTGCTCAGAGGATTCCCAAAGAGTGGCCCCACCCTTATTTCTCTGGAAACATTTATGATCAGAATGGCAGAGGATGTTTACAGTAATACAAAACAACCATCAGAACCATGGTGACTGGAGGACAGTAATATTTTCTAAATACTGTGCTTGTTTTAAAAAATATATTGCATATAGTGGATAATATTATAGAATAAATATATAACGTGTACAATAAGGGGCATGCAAATATGCTTTCATTTTTTAATTTTGTTAACTGGTATGCAAGGTTCTAAAAAGGGTATTTTTTAAAGAATATAGTACCGCTTTACAGTATTAGATCTCAGTGTACATATTTGCTAACAATCCCCCCAAAACAAACCCCAAACCCACCACTACTGTATCTATACCAGTGAAAAATCTGCCAGAAAGTAGCTACTTGATATTTCTTTTTATTACTGTAGCTGCCTTGTTTTTTCTAGTCAAAATAAAAGAAAATCACAGGATCCTTAAAATAATAGGTGACAGCAAGTAGTTACTGAGAAGTGCACATCCCTAGCTCTTAACTTTGTAGCATCCATCCAGATGGCAGATTAGAGGCTGGGATCTGCAGGGTGGTGACAAATACATGGGTAATAGCATTCAGCTTGCCTAACTGTAAAAGTGAATTCACTATTCCTCTTTGATGATAGACCTGACACATCAGATGAGAAGAATATCTGGAAGAACGTGCCAAAGCAACAACACAAATAAATGCCAGATACAAGTGCTGCTTGATGTAGAATTACAAACATTGTACCTATCATCGATTCAAATTTAGCTGATATGTAAAGTCTGTGTTGTTATTACATCAGGCAAACAATAATCTTGGAAAGCTACCTGGTATGGTTATACAAAAAAAGTGTTTAGACAGAGTAGTCTCTAGTGACTTCCTCCAGTAACACAGCTCTAGCTATTTTTTCTTGTGGTGAAAGCAAAGATCTTGGATTTATATTCACAATGTATAGTTTAACATGCAATGTTTGTCAGGATCCAACTATCACCCCTGCATATCCCAAACTCATTGTCAATCATTTGAATTTTGTACAGACATCACTGATCTCTGGCTTTTGCTGAGGGTTACAAAATGTAACTTGGGAAGGGGATGATGCAAAGATGGCTTCTATTGGCCTTTGCATTCCCTGGATCATGGGCTGACTGTGTGCTGGGATGGTCCCCTGGTGGGTACATTATGTTGACTAATAATGACCCCAATGAGCTCATACAGCAGCTAGGAATTGCTGGGGTGCAGGGGGAACCATAGCCTTGCCTCCTACAGTGAGCGAGTGGGGACGGCATGGGAGCCATTAAGCCCGGTCTACACCATCAGAGGATCCCCCTGTAGTGAGGTGATCCAGCCAGGACCAGCAATGTTGGCTCTAGAATTTCTTGGTGCCAGTAGAGCAGTCCCAATGTACCTGTGGATCAGGATCTTTCTATTTCAGTTTCTAGTACCTGGAAGAACACTGTGAACAGGGAACCATCAACTTTCCTTACTCAAATGAGGTGAACAGGCTTTTGTCCAAAATATTCCTGCGCCACTTGCTTTGGGTGAAATACCCTGCGTTAAATTGAAAAAACGTCAAAATAGGCAATCCTTTTTCCTGGTATCTTTGTATGTCTTTATGACATGACTAGCATCACTGGTTCCCCCTCTAGTGTGCTCAGGAAGATGCAGGCAGAGAAAGCCTTTACATCATATTGTGAATGATAGTTGCAGGTTATACTCCTACAATTACTCTAAATTTGTATTTTTTTACTACTTTCTTCTATAGCAATAATTTAAAATGGTACATATGAAACTTATTTTTGAATAGAGTTTCTATATCTCAGGGAATATCAAGATTTATTCAACAGACATACAAGTATGATAGCATAAAGAAGCATAAAATAAATTAAAATCTATTAGTTTAAATAGACAAAATGAAAATACAGTTATATTTTTTTCTGTTTGTTTCCAAAACATCTATCCATTCTGTGCTCTTAACATGACCTATAACAATCACTCATTTGTTATTCCTTTTTACTTCTCTTTTTGTTCATTTGTAATTAATATGTCATTACTCTTCAGAAGAGTATATGGAAAGGCCAAACAATAAAATATATTAGTCTGGCAGTTTACATGTAAAAAATCTGTAATGTAGGGATTAACTGCCAAGAACCAATTTATAGTATATATTTCACATAAGAAATAATCCAGCTGATATCGCCTTTATCTAGAGGAACTTCAATTTTAAAACCACTTCTTCACAAGGTATAATAATTTCAAAGTCCTCGGACCAAATTCTGCTCTACATTACACAGGTTTAAATATGAGAATATCCACTTATTTCAGTGGATTTAAACCAAAGTAACTAGGAGCCAGAATCTGGCTTTACATCCATATTTTTTTCTCCCTCAAAATTAAAGCTCAGCCAAGTGAGAATGAGCTTCTTTTGTATTAAACTCTTATCTTCCCAATCTAAAAAAGCTTTTGTAGATCAGGCAGAGCTACAGTTTCATCCAGGTTCCTATCAGGCTGTTCTGTGTTACTACAGTCAAAAGCCTTGGATTATTATATTTAGATCAACATATTGAAAAGTAATATAAAGACATCTAAATCTTAAATCTTTTTAGAGGTTATAGGTGAATAATGAGATTATCTGTAGATTTCTTGCATTGGCAAAGTTTTAACATTTCACTCAATGTGTCTAAAGGTTATATCTATGATAGATTTATCATATCTGAAGATAGTGTTTCAACAGCTCTGGTCTTACAATATTTAGGGGGCAATAAGGTTTCTTAATCACGAGTTTAGCTGTTAAGAAAGATTGATTCATTGCATACAATCCTAAATATTGTTATACATTTTCTCCAGATAATATTGATGCTCAAATTATTTTACTTATCATTGTCTAAGCTAATTATCTAATGATTTGTTTACATAATCTTGTTTATATTAAGTAGATAGCAACAATTAACTTTGTTTTAACTGTAGTTATTTGAAATACAGTAGTGGTAATATCTGCCAGAAGCAAATAAACATATTAGCAGGAAATGCTTAAATGATCTGGATAACCCTATGAGCCAGCATAGCAGGTGGTAATATCCTGTTTTTAAATTACATTTCAGCAAGTGAACATAATAAATCCTCTTGTGTTATATATTTCGCTGGTAGCAACTTATACTCACATTATTCTATTTGACCTCATTACTGCTAATCATTATCACATTTTTAATAGCTGCCACAGTGAGTGAAACAGTTAATACAGTATTTCTTGCCGAAAGAGAGCCTGTCAGGTTATTGATGACAAATTAAAATTAATAAAGAAGATCTGTGTTGAATTTGAGGGAATGGAATAACTACGAGCATCCAGATGATTGGAAAGGCCTCTGGGGTACTCTGTGAAGAATAATGTTTTTGGTGTACGTGTATTGTCTTGAAAGGAACGCTAAAACTGCCAAATCTCTGCTTTTGCCTTGAAGACTTCCTGAAATAGGAGCTGTATTCTTTTGGCCCTCATCACATGTAATTTATCCCTCAGAGAGTTATTTCCTGTTCTGTACACCTTAGCTCTGTGCTGTAATAATAGCATGTTCCTAAGATTCTACAGTTTTATTTACCTCAGTAAGAACCTTTACAAGAACAATCACAGGCACATACTGCAGGAGTCCAGATGATATAGAAAATGAGTAAAAGTTCAATATTGCATTTCTTCAGTACATACAGTGAACCTGCTACACAGGAAATAGAGCCTGTTACTATTTATTTTAAACTTTCTGTGGTGATGTAATTTTCTTTTCAAATCACTTGTTTGTTAAGGATGGTAAAACAATTACATACTGTCCAGGAATTCTCTGTCTCTGTATTTTTATTTATGCTAAAGTGAACTAGAGAGTGGAATGTAACTCACTTTATGAAATGTATACATATATTTACATATTTTATATGCTTTGTGTCTATTTTTAAATAGTAGTGTTTATTAAAGATGCACGTTCCCCAAGGAATTGGGTAGCTAACTGGAGAGTGTCATTCACCATCTGGGACTATAGTTCAAGGCCATCCTGAGGTCCTGAATTAATTGAATATAGTGGTATTAGTTCAGTCCTTAGTAGACAGTAGTCCACATCACAAAATCACAAGACATAATTTTGACTGTGCCCAGGAGGCATACCAAGGAGACTGAATTATCCCTTACCAAAAGAGAAAGTAGTCCTTGGAGGTCAACGTTAGAGGTCATTGGTGGGTCAGAGCAGAGAAACACCAACACTAGATCTGCCCTAAAAAGGCAGAGGAGGAACATGTTCCAATTACAGTATGCAAGCAATTCATGCAGAATTTCTTTACACAAAGGATTTTTAGAGTATGAACAAATTGGCGAAGTCAGTAGCAGAAGTATGAGTTCATGGGAGTACTTAGATGCATTTTTGGAAAGGAAGGAATACAAGGTACAGCAATTAACTACTTTGGAGCAGTTAAGTTGCTAAACTACTGTATATTGCATATATATTCCTAGGTGTATAAGACGAGGCCCTGGTGGATCATATGTTCTTCAGGTCCTTAATATTCATGTAATTTTTTGAAACTAAACAGGATATTTTAGTGCTAAAGCCTAGCATAACAAGAGAGAAGTAATTGAAAAATAATTAGGGAGTTTTTAAATATTGGTGTCAATATTATTAGCCTTGTTTCAAATTAAAGATCAGAATTATCTGAATTTTAGGGAATTGGATCAGATCTGAAGCTTATAAACGTTGTCCAAAGGTTCAATAACAACAAAATAAATTGTCCTTCATGCATCTCTTATAAAGTTCCAAAGCAGAGTAAATGGCCATGCAATTAATATCATACATTTTACAGGCTTACATCTGTATGTTGAAATTTAACCTTCCTTTCATATAGGATTAAGGGGCTGTTAGGGGCTTCAATAATTAAGATAAAATTTTGTGTACTTCACATGGTTGACAAATGCCAGTCAAATTGCTCTGTATCCCTGAAATGTAAAAATGAAAATATAGAAAATAAGGAATTAATTCAATTAAACATTTTCCCACACGTATTTCACCTTTCCTCACTCCTCAAGGGAATCATTCTTGAATTGTATTTCACTAGCAGACTATTTTTACCATTATTTTTAACTTAATGAGTATACCTTACACATCAGAGAGAAAGTACAAAGGTTAAATTTTACATTAAGAGCACATCACAACATGGTATGCAAATATCCCTGTGCAAATGTAAAACCACTAGAAGATAAATGTGTTATATTTTTAACCAGTTAACTATGACTGTGAAGTATGGTGTGAGATATTCAGTGGTTTCATTTTTATATCTTTCTTGTAAATAATGCATAAAGTACGTAGATGTTGTCAAAATATGATTAAGCTATTAGCTTTATAGTTTTCATAGTTAAGAATGTGTTCAGCATATAGCTCATAATAACTCATTTCTAAATGCAGAGACCATTATAAACTATTTCTTGTTCAAGTGAATGTTATCATGTGACATAATGATTTTGCTTAAAACCACGTTAAATGAGGAGTAAAATTAAACAATATTGCATGAATTACGTTTGATTAATTTTGTGTCACATTATATTAGCCAAGCTTTCAAAATATGTGTTAATGACAAATAGTGTAAGCCCCTAACATACTTTATATGTCTGTAAAATCACCCTTAAGTCATTAGCTTTTAAAAGGTTCATTTTGTTTGCAGTTTTTTGTAGCCAGTGGCTTTTTAGTGATTACTTTCGTCTATGAAACTAGACATGATAAAAGATATTTTATATACGACTTTGGGACTTATTGCCATACTGTGGAGGCATACTGTGTGCATTAAAACAATATCAAATAACCGATGAACTTTACAGTTTTGAGATAAACATTACTAAGGGCGCATTTTTAATACTGATATTGTATTTACATAAGCAGCATGCTGAAAAGGACTAACTAAACTTTTAATCAACAGTTTGTTTCTCTTAGGTTCTGGTTTGTAAATTGCCAGTCACACAAAATTTACTATACTAATATTTAATACTCAATGTTAAATTATTTTAATTCTCTAGCCAACTATACTTTTAAAATGCCATACTTTCCTACAGTAGATTACTCTTAACTTGTTTTTATTTTAAATAATTGCCACTGGAATTGGAAAATGTTTTGTTTTTATTCCTCCCAGGCAAACATGGGTATGCGCTAGCCAAAATAGCTATTCAGGCTCGACTTTGTCAGGATAAGGATATATGAAGTGGACGAGAATTACAACATTAAAACAGCACAAGGTAAAATACATAGTGTTTACATTCATTGCTTGGAAATACTGTTTGAACTTCTTTTGGAGGAGTGGCAACCTTTCTGTAGTTATAAAGACAGTCTTCACGGGTCATACAAATAAGTTTAAAGTGTTGCAAAACTCAAACAATACTTGGTGTCATGTTTGGAGTAATGAATGTCCAAATCCTGCTAATTTGACTCACAGGAGTAGTCCCATTTGATCAACTACTTGGCAGGGAGCATGTAACTTGTGAAAGGTGGAGTATAATGTAGGGTAGCTGCAAAGCTGGTATAAATCATGAAGGATGGTGCTAAATTTGCACACTGTGCCCATCTGGCAAAGCTGCTTCTAGAGACTCTTCCTAGGGTCCACTGAAAGTGGAGTTGGTTCTGATGGCTCCAAGTTAACTATCAGGTGATAAAAAAGATCCTCAATATGTATTGCCAAATAGTCTCAATATTTTGGAGAGACAGAGGGGGAGAGAGAGAGAGAAACACAAAACCCTGCAGCAATCTGTTATAAAGTACAGGGTTACTAGCCCATCACAAAGATGTTCAAATACATCCAGAGATTTCCCCCATCCCACCTGTTTGCATCCTAGCATATCTTCCTTTTAGCTCAGGGGTTGTTTGCTCTCGTGGTTAGAGTTGGAGTGGGAGCGGAGGGAGGAACTGGGATTTAGCTTTCATATTCAAGGATGCAAATCCTTCCCTTGTAGCCTCCATGGTACACAGATGCCTGACACTGCAGGGATTCCATTAGGCCAGCTCAAAGATTTAAGCAGCAGCAGTACTCTGGCAGCTGAGTTTCTGTTGCTGCATCCTGTTGCATTTCTGAGCTATGTTCCATTGGGACTGCAACTACACTTGTCCAGCGCTGGTTTAATGTGCCTGCTGCTCTCCACCCACCCTGCTGTGAGTAGAACTTGGGCAGTTGGCACACAGAGCCAGAACTGAAAGCAGAGTTGGGAAGAGTGGCAGGAGCTTGGCTTGAACTGCTGTCTCCTGCATCAGTTGCAGAATCTGGCTTTGTAGATTAAAGAAGAGACAGAATCATGAGGAGGAGCCCATCTGAAAGCAGGGGCAAAGAATCATAAGGTGAGGGATGATCACTTGGGATGAGGGGAATTTGGGGTGATGAGATGAGAGGGAGTAGAGTCTGAAGGGCGGAAGAGAGATATTGAGAAGGAATTAGCAGTGAGTAGGAAGAAAAGGGAGAAGACAAAACCATAGAAAGATAAATTCCTCAACAGCAACAGGAGAAAGAGGACAAATTACAGATTCAGATGGCATGAGGTGAGAACTCTGCCATTTTTAAAAAGTTAAAAACTGAGAGAGGTTTGTGAATACAGGTAGAAAATAACAACTGGCATTGCCATCAGTGAGACCCTGCATGGGTGCAGCACTCTCATGTGCTAAATTGTAGGATTGGAGTCTAAGGGCCTGATCCTGCAAATATTTGGGCATATGAAAGTGTGCCTGCATGGGAGGTGGTTTGGCAAGAGTGAAGAGACAACCCCTTGTCTTTCCTAAAGTGATGGGTCTCCAAAAAAAGTTCAGAAAATTCAAACAGCAACTGATCCTGCACCACTGATGTCAATAGGAATGTTTCCACTGTGAGTTATTTTCCAGATTTGAATTAATATCACTGGGATTTTTTTCTGTAATACCATTTCCAGGTGATTTTCATTGTGTTCGATGTTTAAGTCTTATTTGCCTATTTCTTTGGTTTGATGTCACTGTTTAGGAATCCTGTGTAAATTAAAATATAGCTTAATTTGAAATACGATCATGTTACAGCACTTTGGGAAAGTGCGATCCCAAATTTACTGTATAACAGTTAAACCACTTAATGTAGATGTATGGACAAAATAATTAGATAGCATGTTGCCAGTAAAAGAGAACTGTCCTCTAATATTCAAATAGATTGCAATTAAATTAAAATAGATAGCCAAAATTTCAATTTCCCAAGTTCCTCTTTTCTATCTTTGCTTTTATTATTATTGCTGTAATCTCAAATTCATACTATCCTGTATCACTGGGATTTAAATTCATTAATTACATAGGGTCATCACCATAATGAATTAGTATGTTAATCTCTAGTAAACTAAAACAGGATGTTTTTGATTATGGAATTATAGAATTCTTTTAATGAACAACTGTTATTAATGGAGATTTGCAACCACTCTGTGTGTCTTATTTAACTTCAGTATGCTCTGGTTCATAGTATCTGTTAAGTGCAGAAAGTAAAGGGCTTTCCAGAATCACACAAACACCTCAGTGAAGCTTTGATTTTACAATGTACTTCATGTGGTCAGATCCCTTAGCCTGCACAGAAGTTAGTACCACGTGAATTCAGGAGTCCATCCGTATGTTCCTCAACACAAGATCAGGGTTTATAACTTTCTAGAGCACATGATGATAATAGTGGGTTTATATCCCATTTCCCCCAACACACACACACATGCTTTTAGCTTCCATAATTTTGGTTCTGGTCCTAGATAAGACCAACATGGTAAAAGCCCATAAGTACCTAGGCAGATAGATTGAAAGCTTCCACTGAGAGGCCTTAAAATAAGAGTCCTGTTGTGTAATTTTGAAAAACATACAATCAAAAGAAACTAGGTTTGTCTATGAGATGATATATTTTTCTTGACAATGAAGTCACATGGTTTTTTAAAGCTATTTTTAATAATACTGTAGGCCTAAATCTGGCTTGGTTTACACATATGAATTTGGTCTGATATGTAGAAATCCTGGTTGGCACAATAATTAGTATTAGCGAATTCAGTATATTATTGTTTAACTACTACATGGGTTTCTGATCTTAGTGTTTGAATGACTGATTCATGGTCTTGTTATATTTTGGTTGTGGCACAAAGCTACTCTTTACTGGCCAAACAGATGAGCTATTTGGAAATGTTCTCTGTGGTCGTTCTTATTGTTTTCAGTCAGTCAAAATTTTGCTTTGGTGCATCCATATCAAGTAATATTAAACACTTTATACTTGCAGAACATGACACATATGTTAGCTAACAGCTCATGTCAATAGATAAATACCACCCCTATTTTACAGCTAGAGAGACTGGGACAGAGGTGGGACGGAGCCAAGGCCGTGCAATGAGTTAGTCACAGTTGAGATTAGCTTTTAGGAATTCCTAACTCTCAGCCCTAGTGCTGTTCCTCTGGACCAGAATATTTACACAAACCTGCATTTTTCAGCAGATGAACAGTCTTCTTCCAGGAGGCATATTTATACTGATGCTGATATATGAATGGATAGTACTCAGCTGTGGCTTAACCCAGACCCCAATAGCAAGACTTTCTTTCTTCCTTTCTTTCGCTCTCTTGCTGAACTAGTTTTCTGTCCTTTCTTTTTAACTATTGTCATTGTGAAACTTTAAAGTTGAGAAGAAAGGTGAGCTTCTCCCACTCAGTTGGACTCTTCTGCTTTGTAGATTAGATGCCTTAAAATGTTTCACCTTTAGAAACACAAAATCCTCCTTTGACATGAAAGTGTTCCCAGTAAATCCAGTCTGAGGATACTATGTCAACTCTTGGACCAGGGGTAGTGCTGGTGTTTTAACATGTTGATTTACTACTATATATATATTTAGATAGCTGAAAGCCCCCCAAAGGCTACTGTGGTGCCAGTGATTGTACAGGATGGCAATGAAATAAGGACAACAGATTGGAGTGGGGAAAAGATGCAGACACTGGTAATGCTGGGATTTCTAGTGCTCCTGTGCTCAACTCCTTTGATAAAATCTTCATGATATCCACCCTACCCTTATGACATAGAAAGCTACAGCTTTATCTAAAGCATTTTCCCTCTGGACACTTGTCAGAACAAAGACTATAGACTTTGCATATAATTTATACTCGTGTATATGAGGAACTTGTCACATCTTAATGTTGAACCTCACCAGAGAGCAGACCTCTTAAGCACTCTGTATTCTGCAGAGTGCTCTGCATTTGGGTGGGAAAATCGAAAGTGCTCTGCAGCTCTACCCTCTCCCTCCCCCATGTGCATGCTTTGTATTTGCTGCCCAGCCACTATTGTGGTTCTGGCTGAAATCACTGCATCCTTTTCCTGACTGTAACAGTTTTCCTGGGTTTCTCTTCCCCAGAGAATAAATGTGTCAAGGAGGGGAGAAGAAAGAATTAGAGGAAGCATTGAGGCAGCAGGAAGCTGTGAGGAACCTGGGAGAAGGCACATATAGGATTCCAGTTGTGAGGCAATTGCCTGTTTGGAGGCGTGGGAAAATAATGCACATTATGTGGAACACTTTATACATTTGATATGAAAATAAAAATAACTAGATAAATTCATATTTCCAGGTACTTAGCAAGTGTTGCAGGAAGGAAATCATAAAGGACTAAGTTACGCCATTATAACGCTAATTATTGTGCCTCTGGCCAGTGCAGGAGGAATGGGTCCATATCCTCCCCCTTCCTTGTCCAGTTTCTGTATTGCCAATCCCATATGTTCAAAAGTTATGAGTCAGACCCAAAATTCAGAAGACTGGATTTTTATTTGCCGTTAGGTTTTTTCTTCTTCACGCTGCACGTTTTCAAACTGCGCCTCACAATTATGAAGGCTAGAAACTAGGGGCAGAGCTCTTCTTGACCTGCTGCTCACAAACTGGGAAGAATTAGTAGGGCAAGCAAAAGTCGATGGGAACCTGGGAGGCAGTGACCAGGAGATGGTAGAGTTCAGGTTCCTGGCACAAGGAAGAAAGGAGAGCAGCACCTGGACTTCAGAAAAGCAGACTCAGGGAACTGATGGGCAGGATCCCCTGGGAAAATAACATGAAGGGGAGAGGAGTCCAGGAGAGCTGGATGTATTTTAAAGAATCCTTATTGAGGTTGCAGGAACAAACCATCCTGATGTGTAGAAAGAATAGTTAATATGGCAGGTAACCAGCTTGGCTTAACAGTGAAATCCTTGCCTATCTTAAAAACAAAAAAGAAGATTTCACAAGACGTGGAAGATTGGACAAATGACCAGGGAGGAGTATAAAAATATTGCTTACACATGCAGGAGTGAAATCAGGAAGACCAAATCACACTTGGAGTTGCAGTTTGTTAAGAGTAACAAGAAGGGTTTCTTTGGGTAAGTTAGCAACAAGAAGAGAGTCAATGAAAGTGAGGCCCCTTACTGAATGAGGGAGGCAACCTAGTGACAGAGGATGTGGAAAAAGCTAATGTACTCAATGGTTTTTCTGCCTCTGTCTTCATGAACAAGGTCAGCTGCCAGACTACTGCACTGGGCAGCACAGCATGGGGAGGAGATGACCAGCACTCTGTGGAGAGAGAAGTGGTTCAGGACTATTTAGAAAAGCTGGATGAGCACAAGTCCATGGGGCCGGATGCGGTGCATCCGAGGGTGCTAAAGGAGTTGGCGAATGGGATTGCAGAGCCATTGGCCATTATCTTTGAAAACTCATGGCAATCGGGGGAGGTCCTGGATAATTGGAAAAAGGCTAATATAGTGCCCATCTTTTAAAAAAGGGAAGAAGGAGGATCTGGGGAACTACAGGCCTCACCTCAGTCCCTGGAAAAATCATGGAACTGGTCCTCAAGGAATCAATTCTGAAACAGTTAGAGGAGAGGAAAGTGATCAGGAACAGTCAGCATGGATTCACCAAGGGCAAGTCATGCCTGACTAACCTAATTGCCTTCTATGATGAGATAACTGGGTCTGTGGATGAGGGGAAAGCAGTGGATGTGTTATTCCTTGACTTTAGCAAAGCTTTTGATACGGTCTCCTACAGTATTCTTGCCAGCAAATTAAAGAAGTATGAGCTGGATGAATGGACTATAAGGTGGATAGAAAGCTGGCTAGATCGTCAGACTCAATGGGTAGTGATCAATGGCTCGATGTCTAGCTAGCAGCCGGTATCAAGCAGAGTGCCCAAGGGTCAGTCCTGGGGCCGGTTTTGTTCAATATCTTCATTAATGATCTGGAGGATGGCATGGACTGCACCCTCTGCAAGTTTGCAGATGACACTAAACTGGGAGGAGTGGTAGATATGCTGGAGAGTAGGAATAGGATACAGAGGGACCTAGGCAAATTAGAGGACTGGGCCAAAAGAAATCTGATGAGGTTCAACAAGGACAAGTGCAGAATCCTGCACTTAGGACAGAAGAATTCCATGCACTTCTAGAGACTAGGGACCGAGATGCTAGGCAGCAGTTCTGCAGAAAAGGACCTAGGGGTTACAGTGGATGAGAAGCTGGATATGAGTTGACAGTGTGCCCTTGTTGCCAAGAAGGCTAATAGCATTTTGGGCTGTATAAGTAGGGGCATTTCCAGCAGATCAAGGGATGTGATCATTCCCCTCTATTCGGCATTGGTGAGGCCTCATCTGGAGTTCTGTGTCCAGTTTTGGGCCCCACACTACAAAAAGGACGTGGAAAATTGGAAAAAGTTCAGCAGATGGCAACAAAATTGATTAGGGGGCTGGAGCACATGACTTATGCGGAGAGGTTGAGGGAACTGGGATTTTTGAGTCTGCAGAAGAGAAGAATGAGTGGGGATTTGATAGCTGCTTTCAACTACCTGAAAGGGAGTTCCAAAGAGGATGGGTCTAGACTGTTCTCAGTGGTAACAGATGATAGAACAAGGAGTAATGGTCTCAAGTTGCAGTGGGGGAGGTCTAGGTTGGATATTAGGAAAAACTTTTTCACTAGGAGGGTGGTGAAGCACTGGAATGGGTTACCTAGAGAGGTGGTAGAATCTCCTTCCTTAGAGGTTTTTAAGATCAGGCTTGACAGAGCCCTGGCTGGGAAGATTTAGTTGGGGATTGGTCCTGCTCTGACCAGGGGGTTGGACTAGATGACCTCCTGAGGTCCATTTCAACCCTGATATTCTATGAATTATTTTAAATATTGCATACAAATAAACTATATTAAGAAGGTATTTAGGTTGCAAATTCAAGCACATGAAAGTTAGGAAATGCCAGATTTACTGTTGCCTGTGCAATATTAATTCAGTCCCACTGTGCATTTAGCATGTGCGTTATATGAGGTGAGTATGCAATTATGTAATTAGAGGCTGTATCATAATTCATAAGCGTAAGGGAGACAAATTAAGGTTGCATGAATAACTGACTTTCAAAAGCTTGACTTTTTAACCTAAGTAACTATATTGTAATGAAGATTTTTGTATGTAATTTCCCGTGTTCTTTTTAAAAAGGAAAAAAACCTTGAATTATATTACAAATAACTAACAATCCTTTCATAAAGCATCAGCGGTTGAACCCTGAACCTTCAGCTCTGTAATGCAGATGGCTACAAAGCAAGCTAGCTGGTAGAAGAAGGCTGTTATTCCAGAGCAGATGTGAACCACGGGTGACAGCTAGACTATGAAGTGGTTAAGGGGAGCCTGGCCTGGCTTTCTTTTCCCTCAACTCTCCTTGGGAGGTGGAGGGGTCCTGCCCCCTCTGGTGCCCCCTGGAGGAAGTGGGATGCTGAGACCATATATTGTGTTCTGGAAGGTTACAGAGGGAATCTGGTGCAATCTTGTGGTCTATATAGTACCGTTAGGGCAGGAATGGGACCATGTGTTGGATCTTGGTGTTTTGGGTGAGTAGGAGCCTGGCCTGGTTCTCTTTCCCATCCCAGCAGATCTGGCAGCTCCCATGTATTCCCAAAATACCGTCTGCAGGACCTTCTACTGCTATTTTAGCTACAGTGTAGGACCAGTTGTTTAAGAGGTTTGTATTCAGTTACTATTTTGGCAGGTTGCCAACATCTTTCCTGAGACATGCAAGAGAAGGAAAATGATAATTTTTAGTAGTTTATCTCTGTGCTAAACCTGAATGTGCATGTAATGAGAAAAGGAAAAGGCACTTCCCTAGCCTGAGGACTTTCTCCCTGCCCAAAATCAACAGCCTGCTGCAAACAATGGAGGTTTTACAGCTAGCTTCTGAAGAAAGGCTGCAAGAATCTTTTGGAAAGTGTTAGGTAACCATAAAATAGGGATCACTACCTGCTATCCTTATAATGAAAATTGAATCTCATGTAATCCCATGACTTCAGAAACTGAGGCTTTAATTCATGCTAGTCTTATTATTAAACTCGGGATAAAATCATGAAAGGTAGCAATTCTTCACTTTGCAGACACTAGTACTACTATAGCTTCTAGCCTTGTGCACTCCTCTGTGCCACACCTCCCCTTTGCACATCCACGTAAGGCTGTGCAAAATTTGCACCCACAGATGTATCCTTTCCAATGGTATATCACCACAGTTGTATGTGAACATGGGAAAAAGTGACTGCTGCAAATTTGGGCCCTTTGTTCTACCTTTGCAGGTCTCTGCTACACATTTAGGGTCAAATTTTCATTTCAATCCCTAAATTTCCCTCTGTTTTGTGTCTATGAACATTTCACCCTCATTTCCCACCTATTATAAGTAATTAGATATTTCACTCCTAATACTTAAACCTGCAATTCTGTGCAGCTGCAACCACTTGCAGGTGCCAAATTGTATTTGCAAAATCAAAGGCCAGTGGTAAAAATCTGAAATGTTATGTTTAGAAGATTGAGAGGTATGTAGAAAGCATAATGTTCAGAGGCCTTACTGATGTGGATAGTGTAAATGATGTGCTTACCATATTGGCATTCCTTATTTGTGTACCGTTGGCATGCAAGAGAATCAAGAACTGGTCTCTTCATGATGAGGGACAAAGTCTGTGGCAATCTGTGCAGCTACAAGGCAGGATGGTCTGGTGGTTAGGAAGGGAAGGGGTATTTCAGCCTTTAGGATACTATCCTGGCACCACCAGCATAGTGGAGTTACAAAGGTAACATAAAGCTCCCTCTAACTCAGATTCTGTGCTCAACTCAGCTCAGCAGTGATGAATTCAATCCTCAGTCCATAAGATTATTTTTACTTGGCATGGGAGTTACTAATTCCAGGACTGTGATACCTACACATGCTGTTGGGATAAGAAAAGAGATGGATACCATTTGTATGTATGAGTACAATTTTCCCATGTTCAATGTTGATTTGTCATGTGTAAATGAAGCTTTTATACATTATCCAATATATTGGACATAATAGTGTTCAATATATTGTTTTAATGATGTATGAGTAGGGAGAAGTGTGTACGCAGATGTGAGTCTTACGCAACTTGCTTTAAGGCACAACAGAGCTACTTCTTAACTACACAACTTTAGGTTAATGTACCCTCTTGATAAAGATGTTAGATATCTAGTGAATCAAAGTGTCACAAACATCCTGTTTATAGTAAGAAAACAAATGACTCCAATCTTAGTAGCTGAGGGGTTAATTATATATCCTGTTCAAAAAGTGTTTTTATAGTTGAAAGAAGTCAGTTTCTTGCGTTGCAGTGCTGGTATTGACTACAGAGAGTCAATAGAATTACTCTATCCACACAATCTTTTCACTGAGTTGAAGCTGTACTCTCTCTAAGACATATCTCTCTGTGAACCCCCATGCTCAGATAATGTCAGTACATCTAACCAATTATGTAGTTCTAGTTATTGAAGAGGTTCATTTAGGTTCACTCTTAAGTATGAATGAATTTGCAAAGATGAAGGTGGAGCATATTAAATAGAAAATTAATACTCACTGTCCTCTGGAAAATAGCCTACCATTATTATCTTCTGAATAAGTAGGCCAAAGTACAGCCTACTATACTGCACTACAAAAACCTGAATCCACAATTGCTTGTGCTGCAAAATATATCTGAGAATACTCAAACATGACCAAAATCTCCTAGTTACTAGGTCACAGTTTTAGAACTATCTGGGCTTACAGTAGCCATGTCAAATGTTTTTTGCCCTTGTGGTTTACAGCTGGCAAGGCAACAGGCTACATTTCAGAATTAAAAAAAAATAATTAGACATTCATTGCAATGTCATGGAAAACCAAACCCTCTGAATAAGGTAACTATTCTTTATACAAAATTCAAACTGGACTGAAGTTTCTCTGTGGTATGGTTTGATTTGAGTTTGTTTGTTAGTTTTGAGGGCAGGGGTTGTTACTTGTCCAAAATAAAAAAAAAATGTTGCACTAGACTGTTTTATCTATGTAACTGAAATCATAGGCTATTTTAACTAGAGATGTTCATGAACCAATATCCCAGGCCAGAACAATCCCAAACTTTAAGGAAGTTTGGATTGAGATCTGGGTTTAAAATGTCACAACTGGGCTGAGCCAACTTTGTGGCTCTGAACATCCTCTACCTTGGGGAATAATCTGTATCTGAACTGTATATTTGGGCTCTCTCTAGTTACAATTTCAACATTTTGGAATCTGTCCAGAGTCTAGTTTGCTCCCAGATTGTTAGGTTGTGGAAGTTTTTTAGACCAGGCAGCCAGGAAGGCAGCTCTCTATTCAAAGGGAACATAATGCTAGATCCACAATTAGTCCCTTGTTTCACTTTAAGCACATACTTAAATTTAAAATTGTGAATAATCTGATATGAATTCAGTGGGACTCCTCAAGCATGGTAAAGTTAAACACTTTCCTGGTTGCAGGATTGGGGCCTAACTCAGTTGCTCAGACTTCTCCACTTTTGATGGGCAGAGGCAATCTCACTGCCATATGGCAACAAGGCTTGTGATAATTGGTGTGCAAAAAGGATAGGGGTGGAGTAGAGGATCTAGCCTTTTGTATTCAGGTGCTGGTGTTAGCTTGCAGGTATTCTGATCCTACTGATTGTTCCGGTGAAGAACAAAAGATTTTTCAGTCAAAGTTATTGTGTGATGTAATGATTTCGTTCTGAACATCAGATTATAGTTTTATCAGCATGAGGAAGAGCCATTTTGTTTCTCTTATTCTGCAGATTTTTCAGTTTGTATTAGAAGTTGGGTATTATTTTTTTGGCAGATTTCAGAAACATATTATTGTATTGTAGAATAACGTATTGACTCCTGACTAACATACCAGGTTAGTCCAGCAAAGTGCACCTTACAATGCTGCCAGGTGTACTAGTTACAATTGATGAGCCATTGATTTCTATAGATTTCAGTGGAAGGTCAGAAGAAAACTAGCAAAGCAGGTGGAATAGATAGCCTGCAGTGAAGCTGTTTAAAAAATTATTTCAACAATTTGCTAAAATTCAGCTTCCATTTGAATGTTTCATTTCATGTACTGTATTTAAGTTCACTGCACTTGATACATTAAGGTGAATTATTGCTGTGCTGTAGTAATGTATTTGTTTTTAACCTTTGAAAATTATTATATATATACCCATACCTGGGTATGCTCTGTAAATCATTTTGAAGAATGATTTAGAAAATACTTTAATTCCTTTGGACCAGATTAGGAGTTTATTATACCGGTGTAATTCTGTAATAACTCCATTTTCTTTACTCTGGCTTTACACCACTGTATTGAGATCAGAATCTGACCCACAATTTTAAAAAGAGAGCCTTTTTAAAAGTGAGAATCTTTAACTATAAAAATGCTTATTTAAAATATAAAGAACAATGTTTGTTCTTTTTTAGACTGGTATAATAAGAGTACTAGAACAATAGAAGATGGATGTAATAAAAAGAAACAATATTTCTATTAAAATGAAAAAAGCACCTATTTTTCCCCAGGAATTCAAGAGTTATATCTGAAGGAAAAGGTTTAACACTTTAAATTCAACAATGTTCCTCCCACCTTCTAATACAGCACAGTGTATGTTTTAAAAGGTCTACTTCTAAACAGATCTTCTATTTAATTAAAAGAAACTAATATCAAAGCAGATTTTGGATTTAAAATTCGTGTTTAAACTTCTCATAGATTACGTGAGCTTAAACAGTTGCTATTCCTGACTTTAACCGCATTATAAAATACATTAGAGATTGAGAGGATAAAATTCTGCCATGTTAGGTTATAACCTAACTGCTATTTGCAGTTGTAAGGACTACTAATGGCACAGGGACAAGATTTATTATAGTAAAGACATCCTGCTTAACATTAGCCTTGTCATTCCATTAATAATGACTGCTTATGAGCCATCCTGTTGGCATCTTTGTTGTCCTGAAAACTTAAAACTCACAGCACAATTCTTTACGATGTGCTACATTGCCCCCTCTGGGTATTCCTGACCATTATCCCATTTGGTTATATTCAAAACTGCTGCCTCCTGAGAGAGCATTAGGGCTGACCTTTAACCCTGCAATATTCTTGGTTCAAATGGCGTAATAACATGTAGTGAATATTTACAAGCATACTTATACTATAATAGAGTACTGCTGTGAACATTAGCACATATTTTCTGCTCAATCAGGCTTTGATGTAGAGCTTGGCTTGTACCCTGGAGAAAATGTAGTCCCCAATAAGCTATGCTACTAAAACACCCTTGAAACTAAACAGCTTATATAACATAAACTGACTAGATGCAGATTAGCAGGCAAACATATACATTTGAAATGTTGCGAGTCCCAGTAGCATGTTACTGTGCAGCATAATGTCTTAAAGAGCCTTCTCACTAGAGGAATAAGTGGGAGGGAGGCACAATACATTACTAAGTACCTGGGATTGTAGCAGTATAGTTAAATGGATCAAGAAAAGGTGATCTTATCCATGAAAAGAAAATTAAAAGCAATAAGCCATAATGACAACAGGCAGACCATTTCCCTTTTTCTATCTTCTTTCTGAATGGTTGTGGAGGTAACCGTGCATCACACCGCTGACTTCTAGCACTTTGTTTCCTGCTTCTCTCTTCATCTCTGTCAGTGACATCCTTACACAGCTATGCCGTGCCTTCCCATCATCCAAGGTTCCTGCCACACGTTTTCTACAATGACATCAAAGAGCATTGGCAGCAGTCGTACAAACTGTGCTTGCTTCCAAAGCACTCTCTTAAATCACTCTCCCTTTCACAGTGTTGTAGTTTCTGCATCATTGTATTCTGCACCATGTCAATACTATACTCAGAAACTTTTGTAGAAATTCACATGCTGTTTGTATAACCCACTGTTTTCTCTGCCATATGCCCTAAATCTTCTACATAAAGTGGTGACACCACAGTAATTTCACAAGTATCATAGGAATTGTATGTTTTTGTGAGATTTATAGGAAAATAACTCATTTTTTTTCAGTGGGACAAAATGTTTTCATGGTCACATGATTTCATATGATATAGCTTCTGTGGTATCTCTGAATTTACTGTCTGTTACCACTACACATAACAAACCAAAGGCACTTCAGGCTTCAAATTTTCCTCTCCCATGAGCTAGTGACATGATTCAGATCATTTAATCAAATCCTGCCATTTCTTCTTCCACAACATATTGAAATTCCATCTTAATTCGGGCATCCAGAATGCTTGTCCACATGTTCATCATAACCCATCTTGGTTATTACAGCCTTCTCCTTTCTGGCCTCTCTGATGCAAACATCACTTGTCATACACTCTGTAGTGCGGCTTGGCCGGGGTTCATCCCTCAGCGGGGCTGTGGGGTATCCCACCACCTCGCTACCAGCCCTCAGGCAGGGTTGACCAGTAACAATAGTCTTAAGCCTGACCATAGGTCAGGGCAGGACACCAAACACTGAGTCAGAATGCTCAGGACCTCAGGCAGGGCTGAGCAGCAATAGTAGGTTTTGGCCTCCTCAGACCAGGGAAAGTGGGAGTCTGCCACCCCTGGAGGGGTATCAGGGGGGACGCAGGCCCTCCCACTCCACTGCATCCCAGCCCAGGGCCCTATCAGCGGCGGAGACTCACTGCTGTCAGTGGGGATCCTGGCCGCAACACACTGACATGGGCTCTGGCAGTGTTGCAGCCAGACTAGGGTTGGCTGCCCCGGGCTACTTCCACACTCCCCTTCGTAGGGTACCTGAGTCATCGTAGCGTCACCGGCGGTCTCAAACGCCATCGGTTCCTCTGGGTAAGTAGCTGATGGTAGGCTCAGCTGCTCCTCGGGGTTGCTGGCGAGAGGCAGGCCCGGCTCTTTCTCGAGGTAGCTGGCAAGCGGCAGGCTCGGTGCTTCTTTGGGGTAGCTGGAGCGGGGTAGTCTTGGCCAGTCCTCCTCGGGGTAGCTGGCGCAGGGCAGGCTCGACCAGTCCTCCTCGGGGTAGCTGGCGCGGGGCAGGCTCAGCCAGTCCTCCTCGGGGTAGCTGGTGCGGGGCAGGCTCGACCAGTCCTCCTTGGGGTAGCTGGCGCGGGGCAGGCTCAGCCAGTCCTCCTCAGGGTAGTGAGCAAGGGGCAGGCTCAGCTGGCCGGGTGTGAGCTCCGACTGGCAGCGGCCACAGATGTCTGGCCCCTGTGGTGGCTGGGCCTCCACTGAGCCCTGGAGGCAAGCTTTTATACTTCCAGGTCTGCGCCGTGACCTCTAAGGGGTGGGCGCAGGACCCAGCGGCTCCACCCACGGTGGTGGTAGGGGAGGTTCGTCCCTCAGCGGGGCTGTGGGGTATCCCACCGCTTCGCTACACCCCACCCTCAAGGCTGGCGCCTGTCCATTCGGGTCAGACCCATCCACTTCCCCCAGGTGGGACAAGAAGTCTGCGTTGGCATGGTCCTTACCGGCCCTATAGCAGATGATAAAAACATATGGCTGTAGTGCCAGATACCACAGCATGAGCCGCATATTATTGTTTTTCATTTGAGCTAGCCACTAAAGAGCAGCATGGTCGGTAACAAGTATGAAGGGGGCCCCCAGGAGGTAATACCGCAGGGCATCACAGGCCCACTTTACTGCCAAGGCCTCCTTCTCTATTACGGCATAGTGCTGTTCTCACGGAAATAATTTCCGGCTAAGCTATATAACGGGATGTTCTTCACCATCCACTTCCTGGGACAGGACCACTCCCAGTCCTACCTCTGAGGTGTCTGTTTGGAGGATGAACCCTCGGGAAAAGTCAGGACTGTACAAGACGGGTTCGCGGCAGAGGCAGTCTTTGAGGGCACGATCACACTCTGGGGTCCACTCCACTCGTCGGGGACTGGTTTTAGTCACGAGTCCCGTTAAAGGAGCTGCGATGGAGGCGAAGTCGGGGATGAACCTCCGGTAGTAGCCCGCCAGTCTGAGGTATTGGCGCACCTGATGCTTCGTAGGGGGTGGTGGACATGTGACTAGTGCACGAACAGTCTTTCTTGTCCCTTCCCAATAGTGTACCCCAGGTAGGTGGTCTCCTGCCGCCCGATACGGCACTTCTTTGGATTGGCGGTCAATCCCACGGCCCGTAGGGACCACATAACCACCACCACTCTCTCCAGGTGGTTCTCCCAGCGGTTGCTGTAAATGACGACATCGTCCAGGTATGCAGCCAAATACTCTTGATGAGGACGAAAGAGGCGATCCATGAGCCGCTAGAATGTTGCAGGGGCCCCATGGAGACCGAAGGGCCTCTGGGTGAACTGGTAAAGGCCCGAGGCTATGGCAAATGCAGTCTTTTCCTGTGATGCGGAGTTGAGAGGGATTTGCCAGTATCCTTTGCTTAGGTCGAGGGTCGTGAGGAAGTGGGCCTTGCCTAAACAATCCAGCAGCTCATCTACCCGTGGCATCGGGTACGCGTCGAACTTCGAGATAGAATTGACACGGCGGAAGTCGATGCAGAAGCACTGTGTGCCGTCCGATTTGGGAACCAGGACTACAGGGCTGCACCATTCTCTCTGTGACAGTTCGATAACGCCCAGCTCTAGTATCGCCTGAACTTCCTCCTCGATGACCTGCTGCATCCAATATGGTAAGGGTCTAGTTGACTCTCGGATCACCACCCTCAGCTCAGTCTGAATGGTATGGTACTCGAGGGTCATGTAGCCTGGCTGGGCGGTGAACGTCCTACGGAATGCCTGCAGGAGGCATCCGGTCTGTTTTCGTTGCTCCTCAGTTAGCGCTTCCCCAAGTTGAGGTGTCGTGGGGTCCTCAAGCGGGGTAGCCCGGGGCCCTAACTCAGGTTCTGGTGGACAGGGATTGATCAGGAGGCCTTCTGGTTTGCGCCAGGGTTTCAAGAGGTTGAAATGGTACCTCTGGGTTTTCCTCCAGCAGTCGGGCTGGTTAATCTCATAGATGATTGGCCTGACTTTCTGAACCACCTCATAGGGCCCCTGCCACCGGGCCAGTAGCTTGGATTCGTTGGAGGGCAAGAGAAGCAGGCACCTGGTCTCCACGTTGGAACTCGCGGGCCCGGGCCTCTCGGTTATAGGTCTGGGCCTGAACTTCCTGCGCCGCCTTCAAATTCTCTTGAGTGAGCGTTCCGGCTCTGGTAAGACAGCCCTGAAGCTGGAGGACATACTGTAGAAGGCCCTGAGCAGGTGATGGGGTCTGCTCCCAGGTCTCCCTCATGAGGTCCAGGAGCCCCCTCGGATGCTAGCCATACAACAACTCAAAGGGGGAGAATTTGGTGGATGCTTGGGGTACTTCACGAACGGCCAGGAGCAACGGTGGGATCAACTGGTCCCATCGGCACAGGTCCTTGGGAGAGAACTTGCGCAGCATGTCTTTCAGGGTGCGGTTGAATCTCTCCACCAGGCTGTCGGTTTGCGGGTGGTACACTGAGGTGCACAGCTGCTTAATCCCGAGGAGTTCACAGACCTGCCGCAGCAACCAGGAGGTAAAGTTGGTACCCTGGTCGGTAAGGATTTCCCGGGGCAGGCCCACGCGGGCAAAGACCTTGACCAGTTCTTCGGCAATGGTCCTCGCCGTGATGCTCCGGAGCGGAACAGCTTCGGGGAAGTGGGTGGCATAGTCCACGATGACTAGGAAGTAGAGAAACCCGGCCCGGCTTCTCGGGAGGGATCACACTAAGTCCATCGCCACCTGCTCAAATGGCGTTTCCACGATGGGCATGGATATTAGGGGGGTCGGGGCCGTCCGTGAGGGAGTGGTCAGCTGGCACAATAGTTCCGCACCTCCTAGTGCACCCTGGGCCAGAAAAACAGGGACAGGATTCGGGAAAGGGTCTTTTCCTGGCCTAAGTGCCCGGCCGCTGGAACATCATGGGCAAGCCTCATTACTGCTCGTTGGTGGCACCGAGGCACCAACAGTTGTGTCTGGACCTCCCCGGTGTGGGAATCTTGATCTACCCGCCGCAAGCTGTGCTTACGCCCAGCCCAGGGTGAGGTCCTCCCTCTGGTCCTGGCAGAAATCTGTGATGATCGTGGGGTCGTCAGTGGGCATCGGCAGGGGGTCATCCGATGCGCTGTCTTGGCTTTTAGGCCCCGCCTCTTCAGCCTCCTCTGTCGGTTCCTCGGGGCAGTCCCCTTCCAAGGCGGGGGTGACCTCAGGACTTTCCTGCATGTGTGACCTCAGAACGCCTGGAAACTCTGGCCAGTCCCGCCCCAAGATCACGGGGTAGGCGAGTCGTGGAGCCAGGCCGACCATGAGGGTTCCCGTGACTCCATCCATGGTAAGGGGGACTCGGGCACTGGCGTAGGTTCGAACGTCGCCATGAATACACTGTAACCGGATCGTTCCCAGGCAGGGGTCTTCCGGGACACCTAGGGTTTGGTGGACGAGTGTCTGTCCACAGCCTGAGTCAACCAGGGCCTGCGTCTGGCAGTCCCCAACAAATACGGGCACGGTGATTTTGGCAGCCTGCAGCAGTTGGGCACGGTTTTCTCTGGTGCAGACGTGCCCAAAGCTGCAATCCATCTCCGTGCAGTCCCGTTGGAGGTGTCCATGATTCCCACAGGAGAAATGGCCCAATTTCGGATCGTCCGGGTTGGGTTGAACCACCCTTCTGGCTTGTAGCGGGACCCCGAGGGGCACGGCCAGTCTGGGTCTCGGGGTTTGTAGGGGTTTGCTGAGGGGGACCCTCAGGACACCTAGACCAGGGTTCCTGACTCCATGGTTCGGCCTGGGTGCTCACCCATCTTTTGGGGTTGGGGCGCTCGAGCCCCGGAGGGTGACCCCGCATACCCGGCCCGACCGGGGTTTCCGCCGCAAGGAAGTACTCCATGAAGGTGATGGCGGCCATTACCGTCGGGGGCCGGTGCCGGAGCACCCAAGCCCTTCCCCGCGACGGGAGGATGTGGAGGAATTGCTCCAAGACAATTTGCTCCATAAGCTCTTCGGAGTTCCGCCTGTCGGGGTGTAACCACTGCTTGCATAGGTCTCTCAGCTCCTGAGCCACCAAACCGGGGGTGGGTGCCCACGTTGTAGGCCAGACTCCGGAACTGCTGCCGGAAGGTTTCTGGGCTGACATCTAAGGCGTCCAAAATCGCCGCCTTCACCCGGGTATAGTCCCTGGCATCCTCTGTGGATAAACACCGGTATGCTGTTTGCGCCGCCCCCATCAAGTATGGGGCCAGGAGGGTGGCCCACTGGTCAGGGGCCCACCTGGCAACCTGGGCCACCCTTTCGAAAGTCAACAAAAAGGCCTCGGGGTCATCCAGTGGGCCCATCATAGTCAGTCTTTTGGGCGGGGTTAGCCGAGGAGTCCTGTCCGTGCCTCCCGGCTGGAGGTCCAGGGGCTGGGGCAGCGCCATCGCTAGCTGCTGCACACATTGTTGCTGGAACTCTTGGTTCTGTGTCGTCAGGTCCTGGATCAGCTGCTGCTGTTGTGCTCCCAGCTGCTCGACCAGCTGTTGTTGTTGCTGGAGCTGGGCGGCCTGTTGCTGCTGCTGCTGCAGCTGGGCCACCTGCTGTCGCTCCTGGCTCTCCGTTAGAAAGGTGAAGAGCTTGGCCAAATCCATGTCTCCGGTGGGGGATCGCTCTCCCCCAGACCCCTTCTCACAGGGGTCAAGGTCTCATGCCCACATTCTGGGCAGAGTCCCCACTTTTCGTACCACGTGTAGTGCAGCTCGGCCGGGGTTCATCCCTCAGCGGGGCTGTGGGGTATCCCACCACCTCGCTACCAACCCTCAGGCAGGGCTGAGTGGTAACAGTAGTCTTAAGCCCAGCCCTAGGTCAGGGCGGGGCAACAAACACTGCATCAGAACGCTCAGGCTCTCAGGCAGGGCTGAGCAATAGTAGTCTTAAGCCTGGCCCTAGGTCAGGGCGGGGCAACAAACGCTGAGTCGGAGTGCTCAGGCTCTCAGGCAAGGTTGAGCAGTAACAGTAGTCTTAAGCCTGGCCCTAGGTCAGGACGGGGCACCAAACGCTGAGTCAGAATGCTCAGGACCTCAGGCAGGGCTGAGCAGCAATAGTAGGTTTCAGCCTCCTCAGGCCAGGGGAAGGGGGAGTCTGCCACCCCTGGACGGGTCTCAGGGGGGATGCAGGCCCTCCCACTCCACTGCATCCCAGCCCGGGGCCCTAGCAGCGACAGAGACTCGCTGCTGTCAGTATAACCTGGCCGCAACACACTGACATGGGCTCTGGCAGTGTTGCAGCCAGACCGGGGTTGGCTGTCCCCGGGCTACTTCCACACTCCCCCTCGTAGGGTACTTGAGTCGTCGTAGCATCACCAGTGATCTCAAACACCATCAGTTCCTCTGGGTAAGTAGCCGATGGTAGGCTCAGCTGCTCCTCGGGGTAGCTGGTGAGAGGCAGGCCTGGCTCTTCCTCGGGGTAGCTGGCAAGCGGCAGGCTCGGCGCTTCCTCGGGGTAGCTGGAGCGGGTTAGTCTCGGCCAGTCCTCCTCGGGGTAGCTGGAGCGGGGTAGTCTCGGCCAGTCCTCCTCAGGGTAGCTGGCGCGGGGAAGTCTCGGCCAGTCCTCCTCGGGGTAGCTGGCGCGATGCAGGCTCGGCTGGCTTGGTGTGAGCTCTGACTGGCAGCGACCACAGACATCTGGCCCCTGCAGTGGCTGGGCCTCCACTAAGCTCTGGAGGCAAGCTTTTATACTTCCAGGTCTGTGCCATGACCTCTGAGGGGCGGGCGCAGGACCCAGCGGTTCCGCCCATGGTGGTGGTAGGGGAGGTTCATCCCTCAGCGGGGCTGTGGGGTATCTCACTGCCTCGCTACACGCTCATAGATTTTAAGTTCAGAAGGGACCATCGTGATCATCTAGTCTGACTTCCCGGACATTGCAGGCCACAGAACCTCACTCACTCCGGAAATTAACCCCTAACCTGTGGCTGAGCTACTGATGTCCTCAAATCATGATTTAGAGAGTTCAAGTTACAGAGAATTCACCATTTACACTAGTTTAAACCTGCAAGTGCCTATGCCCCATACTGCAGAGGAAGGCAAAAAAACCCCACAAACAAACAAACAATAAAACCCCAACAACCCCAGAGTGTCAGCCAATCTGACCTGTTGGGAAATTCCTTCCCAACCCCAAATATGGCAATCAGTTAAACCCTGAGCATGTGGGCAAGACCCACCAGCCAGAGACCTGGGAAGAATTCTGTGTATTAACTTGGAGCCATCCCCATCTAGTGTCCCATCTGCAGCAGTTGGGGATTTTTGCTGGGGGCACACGCCATCATAGGCAGTCTCATTATATCATCCCCTCCATAAACTCATCAAGCTCAGTCTTGAAGCCAGTTAGGTTTTTTGCCCCCACTGCTCCCCTTGAAAGGCTGTTCCAGAACTTCACTCCTCTGATGGTTAGAAACCTTCACCTAATTCCAAGCCTAAACTTATTTATGGCCAGTTTATATCCATTTGTTCTTGTGTCACAACTGGTGCTTATCTTAAATAACTTCTCTCTCTCACTGGTATTTATCCCTCTGATGTTTTTATAGAAAACAATTATATCTCCCCTCACACTCGTTTATATTGGGCTAAATAAGCCAAGCTCTTTGGGTCCCTTCTCATAAGGCAGGTTGTGTATTCCTCGGATCATCCTAGTAGCCCTTTTCTGCACCTGTTCCAGTTTGAATTCATCTTTCTTAAACAAGGGGGATCAGAATTGCACACAGTATTCCAGATGAAGTCTCACTAGTCCCTTGTATAATGGTATTAACACTTCCCTCTTTATACTGGAAATACCTCACCTGATGCATCCTAGGACTGCAATTGCCTTTTTCATGGCTACATGACATTGACAGCTCATAGTCATCCTGTGACCAACTAATACACCTAGGTCTCTCTCCTCCTCTGTTGCTTCAATTGATAAGTCCCCAGCTAATAGCAAAAATTCATCTTGTTAGCCCTTAAATGTATGATCTTGCACTTTGCACTATTAAATTTCATCCCATTTCTATTACTACAGTTTATAAGGCCATCCAGATCTTCTTGTTTGATATTCCAGTCTTCCTCCATATTGGCAGTACCTCCCAACAGTCATCCACAAATTTTTTTAGCGCACACTCACTTTTTGTGCCAACGTCAGTAATAAAAATGTGAAATAAGATTGGTCCCAAGACCGATCCCTGAGGAACTCCATTAGCCTCCCTTCTGCCTGACATTTCACTTTTCAGTATGACCCGTTGTAGTTGCCCCTTTAACCAGTTCCTTATCCAACTTTCAATTCTCATTTTAATCCCCATCTTCTCCAATTATGGAACTGTATCAAATGCCTTATGGAAATCCAAGAAAATTAGACTTACTGCATTTCCCTTGTCTAAAAAAATCAGTTATCTTCTCAAAGAAGGAGATTAACATCTACCTTGGATGTGGTAATTTCTACCTCCATGTACTTGTTGCCATTATTAACCCTGCCACTGCTGCTAAGCGCTTCATTAGCCTCATTAAAAACAAAGTATTTGTTTAGGTCAGGGGTCGGCAACCTTTCAGAAGTGGTGTGCTGAGTCTTCATTTATTCACTCTAATTTAAGGTTTCGTGTGCCAGTAATACATTTTAACATTTTTAGAAGGTCTCTTTCTGTAAGTCTATAATATATAACTAAACTATTGCTGTATGTAAAGTAAATAAGGCTTTTAAAATGTTTAAGAAGCTTCATTTAAAATTAAATTAAAATGCAGAGCCCCCCCTGGACTGGTGGCCAGGACCTGGGCAGTGTGAGTGACACTAAAAATCAGCTTGCATGCCGACTTCAGCACCTGTGCCATAGGTTGCCTACCCCTGATTTAGGTGTTGGGTCATGCCTAGATAATCTTTAATCTCCACTCCATTCTCAGTGGTTAGTGGTCCCACTTCTTCTTTTCCTCTTACTTATATGGCTAGTGTATTTACTATTGATGTTGATTCCCTTTGTAAAGTCCAGCTGTGCTTGGCTTTTGGCAGTTCCTTGCACTTTTTGACCTCCAAGAGGTAGCTTTCCTTGCTGATCCACGCCATCTTTCATTCCATGTGGGCTTTCTACTTTCTTTTAATCACCTGTTTGAGATGCTTGCTTGATTTACAACCCTCCCCATGATTCTTTCCCCCTTGCTTCTGATGCAGGCTTCAGATCCTTGAGTTCTTCAGTCCAGCCCACTACCCTAACCCTGCAGAGCTATTTTTGTTTATCCTTCCATTTAGTTTAAACTGAATTAACTCATGATCACTTGAACCAAGGTTGTCCTGTACAACCAGTTCTTCTATGAGGTCCTCACTACTCGCCAATAACAAATCTAAAATGGCATCACGTCTTGTTGGTTCAGCAACTATTTTGTGAAGAAATCTGTCAGCTATCATATACAGGAAAATCTGGGCCCTATTGTTATTAGTAGCACTTGTCTTCCAGTCTATATCTGGGAATTTAAAGTATCCCATAATCACACAATTCCTAGTAGTATTTATTTCATTAAAAACTTTAAAGAGATCTCTGTCCATATCCATATCAGATCCTGGTGGTCTGTTAAACACCTCAAGAACTGCAACAGGGGAACCTATAGTAGCTTTCTTCTCCAAAGTGATTTTGTTCCAAACAGACTATCTTATCCATTGCATCACTTCTAATTTCTTTACAGTCTATTTCATCATTAATATACAATGCTACTCCATCATCTTTACCAGGGATTGGCAACCATTGGCACGTGGCTTGCCAGGGTAAGCACCCTAGCGGGCCGGGCTGGTTTGTTTATCTGCCACATCCACGGATTCGGCTGATCACGGCTCCCACTCGCCGCGGTTCACCATCCCAGGCCAATGGGGACTGCGGAAAGTGGTGCAGGCTGAGGGATGTGCTGGCCGCCACTTCCTGCTGCCCCCATTGGCCTGGAGTGGCGAACCGTGGCTAGTGGGAGCCGCTATCAGACGAATCCGTGGATGTGGCAGATAAACAAACCAGCCCGGCCCACCAGAGTGCTTACCTGGCAAGCCATGTGCCAAAGGTTGCCGATCCCTGATCTTTACCTTTTATTTCTTGAACAGCACATACCCTTCGATACCTGTACTTCAGTCATGACTACTTTTCCACTATGCTTCTGTTATCCCTATACTATCTGGTTTCATTTCCTGCACCACTAGTTCTAGTTCCTCCATTTTATTACCCAGGCTCCTTCCACTGGTGTACCAACATTTTAATTGTTTCTTGTTGGCTTTGTCCAGCTTCCTCACCTGATTGGGTACAGTCATTCTATTGCCTACCTGACTGTTAGCTTCATTGGTGTGGGCTCTATCTTTCCTCTTAATGTCTATTCTCCTCCCACGGCTGTTCCTTTCTCCATTGCTGTATCCTCTCTTACTTGATTTTCCTTTTGCTCACTGTTAGAATCAGGTATGGAGATTACATGAGCATCTCCTAACTGTCTTCCCTGAGTTCCTAGTTTAAAGCTCTCAGTTAGTTGTGTCAACTTCCATCTCAGAAGTTTATTTCCCTCCCTACTCAGGTGAAGTCCATCCATGAGAACAGTCCTCTGTCCATGAATTACTTCAAGTGGTCAAACATCCCCAAACCCTCCTTATAGCACTACTGCCTAAGGTATCTGTTGATCATCATAATCTTGTCTTGCCTTCGTTCTCCACCTCTATGGACAGCTAGAATCCCTGAAGATCACCTGAGCCTCCATTTCTTTAAGCATCTTCCCCAGCCTGGCATAGTCTCCCTTGATATGTTCCAGCAAGAATTTAGCAGTATCATTTGTTCCCATGTGAAGGAGAATCAGTGGATTCTTTCCTGCTCCCATTAGGATCCTCTTCAGTCTCAGGTCTATATCCTGTATCTTAGCTCCTGGCAGACAGCACATGCTTCTGTTCTCTGGATCAGCTCTGGTAACAGGCCTGTTTATTCTTATTAGTAGGGAGTCCCCAGTCATGTAGACCTGCCTTTTCCTGGTTATGGTGTGATTCTCCATAATTCCTCCTTTTCTTTCTGGCTGCAAGTCCTCTTGTCTGTTATTCTCTCTTGCAATCTTCTCCAAGTCATCCTGTATCCTCCTGGGACTCTTAACTCTGCATATCTACAGTGGCTTTCTCCTCTTCTTACAGCACTAGCTGCTCTTCTCTTCTTCCTTGCCCTCCATCCTTTGTTACAGCTTGCTATGCCCTTTCTTCATTTTCCAACTCAGCAAACCAGTTACTGGGTTCTAATTTACCTTCACTAGCTGGTCTTTTCCTCTGCCTGGTTCTTGTAGTCACATACTTCCACTTCTTTCTTTCCTCAACGAGCAGTCTTCCCTCCAGGTTCTTCAGTCCAGCATATATCTGCAAGTCTTGACTTTTCAATTCAGCCCCCTCATCTGCTCAAACCCCCTTCAAAACTCAGCCATAGTTTCCACCTGCATCTCCAAGCCTCAGATCTTCTCTTTCATCAGCTCTATCAAGTGGCACTTTATACAAACAAAGCTCTTTTCAGGTACCCACTCTATGATCATGTACATCCCACAGCTTCCACATCCAGTCATCTTCATTGTCTCTTCCACGGCTTCAGTCATTACCACCGTTGCCTCTGTAACTGTCATAGCCTTCCCATCTAAATTCCTGTTAAGGACCTCCCACCCCCTGCAAAAAACAGAACCCTCCCACACATAACACCGACAAAAACTTATTCATTGCCCTGAAAGACCAGGGGCTTGTTCCACCCATCTCCCCCAACAGAACTTCTACTCAAACTCCCCTGTTTACAACTCTGTTTGCTGCACTTGTGAAACTGCTCCTTTCCAGTTAATTAAAAATATGGTCACTAAAGTTGTCTCCTTCATCACTTGCAACCTGACATGCCTTATACCATCTCCTTATATCACTCCACTGACTCCCCCTTGAACCCCATCAACATTTTCCCTCTTCTATCCTGCAAGTGCAGAATTAGTAGATGGAAAAGACTTACTGGAGTGTGGCTGTGAAAGCTGATTGTCCAAAGTCTTTGGGCATTTCTGGGGATGTCACACCATTGTTTTACTAACTTGCTGCAATGCACAGCTGAGACCTAGTTAATAAAAGGAAGAAGAAAATCCCTAAGCCCATTAGGCAATACGTTTAAATATTGACTTGGGATTATGTATTATAAATATGCTCCTTTAAACAACTTCCTGCTGCTTCCTTTTCTTGAGAATGAGGTTGTTATTCTTTGTGTAGATATAAGTAAATAGCTTTTACATTTCTTTATTGCATTGTTCATAACTTAACACGTGGAACAACAGGCAATGTATTAAATATTTAATAAAAATATTTATTTTATTAAAGCCTGGTGATGGTAAACTTTCAACTTTCCAGGTGTTGGGAATGGCTTTGTGCCTGAGAGACTGCATATCTTGTGTTGGTTTACTAATGTGTAGTTGCTCTGTTTAGGTATTATTCCAACTAGAGGGACTGTCTTGTTAAAGACTAGGAGAACTTGAATCTAAACAAAAAGGTTCCATCATTATAAAAATGCTTGACTTGGCTATGACCTGCCTGTCTACCTAGAGATAGAATAAATCTTATCATCTCAATGTTCTTGCTGTACCATAGACCTGTTTCAAATCTGATATTAAAATCTTCATAGACAAAAAAGATGTCCATTTTTGATATTTTATTCATAAGATCCCTCAAGGTGTCATTGAAATTCTTGCAGTCTTTCATCAGTATGATCTGCTATTGGAGAGCACACCTGCACAATAGATGAAATGGCTGTCCTCAGAGAATAATGGCAGCCATTCTGGTATTAATTGGGTTCCAAGTAATTATCAAGTTCATATCTTGATGTTCACTAGGAAACCTTTTTCCTCTTTTGAATCTCCTCTAAATACAGTTAAGTAGGCTTGTTTTTCCTGTTCCAGACTCACTGTATAAAATAGTCCTCCTTTAATTCTTGTTGCTAACTTTACAGTGATAGAGTAATGCACATTTTAACTGACTTCTCTTGGAATTGTTAATATTCAGTGTGCAAAGATTAATAACTTGCTGTGTACAAATATTTACCTGATAGATGTAATTAATTTTCTAAGATAATAGGGCCTGATTCTTCACTCTGTTATATCATTGTTATACTGGTGTTTTTCTACTGATTACACTCCTGTGTAATGGAGTGGCAAATCAGCCCTAGAGCCTTCAGTATAACTTCTCTAGGTCATTTAAGTATTTTCCTGAAATAATAATACGAAATGTGAAGTCTCTGTATATCTGGCAATACAGTTAGGAGTTATTCAGTATTTATAAGGTTACTGTGCAGGTCACTTTCTCATCTCCTCTAAGACACAATCCACCTGCCACCGTCCTACCCCTTTCTTAAGGTTTGGCTTTAATAATGAGCTGGTTGGAAAACATTGCTGAAAACAAAACTAACATTTTAGTGGTTTTCCTTTATTTTGTGTTAACAGTATGCTAGGTCCAGCCAAAGCCTCCTCCTGAGGTGTAGATGCTCCTAGGTTTCCTAGAACAGGGCTGTTCAGCCGAACCCTCAAGTCCTCTATGCCTCAGACTCAAGATCTCTCTGACAGGACAGCAACTCTTAGGGCTTGTCTACATCAGAAAGTTGCAGCGCTGGTGAGGGAGTTACAGCGCTGCAACTTTGAAGGTGTACACATCTGCAGGGCATCACCAGCGCCGCAACTCCCTGTTTGCAGCGCTGGCCGTACTCCCGTTTTGTCTCGGGTGTAGAGGATCCAGCGCTGGTGATCCAGCGCTGGTAATCCAATGTAGACACTTACCAGCGCTTTTCCTGAACTCCGTGGAAGGAGGAAGCCTCGGTAATCAAGCTGGTCTCCTTTCCCGGTTTGCTCTCTCGTTCCCGGAACCCCGAGCAAGCAGGTCTCCTTCCCTGCGGTTTGCAGGGTGGTTCGGGGAACGCGAGAGCAAACCGCGGCGAAGCTGGTCTCCTTTCCCGGTTTGCTCTCTCGTTCCCGGAACCCCGAGCAAGCAGGTCTCCTTCCCTGCGGTTTGCTGGGTGGCTCCGGGAACGCGAGAGCAAACCGCGGCGAAGCTGGTCTCCTTTCCCAGTTTGCTCTCTCGTTCCCGGAACCCCGAGCAAGCAGGTCTCCTTCCCTGCGGTTTGCAGGGTGGTTCGGGGAACGCGAGAGCAAACCGCGGCGAAGCTGGTCTCCTTTCCCGGTTTGCTCTCTCGTTCCCGGAACCCCGAGCAAGCAGGTCTCCTTCCCTGCGGTTTGCAGGGTGGCTCCGGGAACGCGAGAGCAAACCGCGGCGAAGCTGGTCTCCTTTCCCGGTTTGCTCTCGCGTTCCCGGAACCCCGAGCAAGCAGGTCTCCTTCCCTGCGGTTTGCAGGGTGGTTCCGGGAACGCGAGAGCAAACCGCGGCGAAGCTGGTCTCCTTTCCCGGTTTGCTCTCTCGTTCCCGGAACCCCGAGCAAGCAGGTCTCCTTCCCTGCGGTTTGCAGGGTGGTTCGGGGGAACGCGAGAGCAAACCGCGGCGAAGCTGGTCTCCTTTCCCGGTTTGCTCTCGCGTTCCCGGAACCCCCCTTGAAGCCGCCCAACAGCGCTGCAGTGTGGCCACATCTAACACCACTTGCAGCGCTGGTTGCTGTAAGTGTGGCCACTCTGCAGCGCTGGCCCTATACAGCTGTACTAATACAGCTGTAACAACCAGCGCTGCAAAATTTTAGATGTAGACATGGCCTTAATCCTGTTCCTTTCTTTCTATTCTCTCCAACTGCAGGGCCTTCTCCCTAGGTTTCATATCACCTGCAGGTGTCGCTGGCCTGGTTTCAGTCCCCCTGTCTAGAACAGATCATTAACTTGGTCAGCTGTAGGTACTGATTGCCTAATCACAGGATTATTTAACAGTCATAACAATTTAGTCATGGTTTAAATGCAAGTTCTCTACCCAGACTAAAAGTTTGTTCAGATTTTCCAAAACATATCTGGGCTTCTTTATTTCTGAGTGCTTAAAAAGAGAGAGTTACCAGTTTCAGGTGCCCTATTGGCATCAATGTTACAAAATATTTTGATTTTTAACGTACTGTTTTATTTAAAAAACTGTTTATTAGATAATGTGGTCTATTCCCTTCTGAGATTTTTTTTTTGAGGCAGTTTAGTGGCTGAAATTAAAAAAAAAAATCTCAAACCAGATAAGATATTTAATTTGACAAGTGGCTACTGTGAATAAGTACTATTTAAAAACCCTACTTTTGTGCATCTGTAAACTTACTGCTCACAAAGGGAGCCTGCTTGACAGTCTTGGAGGAGAGCAAAATACTCAATTTATCACTAAATCAGTATAGCACGGGTAGAGGCCTTGCTTCCCAGTCAGTGTGCCACAACCATCATCTGTAGCAGACCACTGTAAGTGAGAAGTGAGTTCGTTCTCCCTGCTCATTCAATCCTTGTCCTTTCTACTGTGATTGCCAGCAAGCTGTTAATGAGCGGCAATTATTATGGTGCTGTTTAAAATATGTATATTATATAATGGATTTCCTAAAATGGTAATAAACTGATACAACTGAGGAGAGCATTCAGGGCAAGATCAGAAGTAAATCTTCAAAGACCTTTTTAAAAATCTTGTAGTGTCTTGGAAAGACCTCTAGTGCATCCAAAGTGAATTGTTCAACAGCAACAAAAAAATTGAGCTTCTCAAAAAGCCATTAAATTTAAACAATTATGATAATACCCTCAATGGCTGAATTATGTCCTCCGGTGAAAGAAGAAAAGGGATACAAAGTTTCAAACATTTGCTATCATAGATTCAGATAAATCAATCACTTAGGCAGTTTCCCCACTTACAGTTACTTATTCTTAGACTGAGGTGGTAAAAACACATTGGCATTATCACAATTAAAAAAAAAATCTACATTCTTATCTTTAAGTCTCAGCTAATTGCAGGTATGCAGCAGTGATATTCAGGATATCTCAAAATACACACTACTGTGGTTGTAATATAGCAGAATGTTTTCAGTGTTATGTGCCATACACTGGAAATTAGTATGGGAGCTTTAGTGCTTGTACATGGCTGTTTGGGCTAGAGCCTGGCCTTTGAGATTTGTGCGCTTTGGTCAGGGTTTTTTTTTTGGTTGTCTGTTCTAAAGTGATTTCAGTGCCAGTGGAGGGGAATGAAACAGAACAGCTGTATTTAGACGTGGGTACGTGGGTGCAATGTGAGTTAAAGCTGTGTTGTTTTATTTTATATATGTTTTTATTAGGAAAACCTATTTATAGGGCCTGATTGTGGCTGGTTCTCATGATCATACACACTGCCTGTCCCTTCCTTGCCAGCCACAGTTGCAGCCCAGTGCTTTCCTGAGAAAATGGACTACTCCCTACTAATTCCTTCTATGCTGCAAGCTTTCCCCAAAAGGCTATTCCTTCCTCCCCGGTGTACCACTCTCCAAAGCTGTGAGGTGACGTGGTGGATATGCTCCCCCTGTATAATGAACTATGGAAGGCGCTGTGGATCGTGCTGGAGTGATGTGAAGGGGAAAAAAATCAGTTGCCAAAATCTGGTCCTGAATATTTTCCATTATTTGAGATTGTCGACTTCTTTACAGTTTGGATTCAGACCCAAACTTTTCTCGTGTGTTCAAATAATGAGTTTTGATTTGGACTCATCTTGGGTCTGGTCCTTACACTGGAGCACAATAGTGTGGGGAGGGTATAAAGAGCCTTCTCCTACTCTCTTGGGCAGCCTGTATAAATAGCCAGGCAAAGTTTCATCCCTGTGCTCAGGAAAGTACTGATAATGCGCCTCCCCACCCTTGGGGCATGTGCTACTCCAAAGAGAGCAGGGAGGAGGCAGGGAGCAATGTTTAAATTATTAAGAGCTTCTTTCTTGTCTGCTGCCAACCTGCCTATGTTTTGTGGAAAGCATGCAACAAAGTTAACGCTTTCCCCAGCTCTTTCAGTTTATTTCTATATTTGCATAGCACTTTCCACCCTACCCATTGGCAGTAATTCCTTAAGCTGAGCCATCCATTTATTACTGGTTGGCAGTAGTTCAAACTTCCAGTCTAGAGTGATCTGGTTTTTAGCTGCCAGTAATGGAGCATTAACAAATCTGTTCTGATATTTATCTGAGGCAATGTCTTTTGTTATATGAAGAATACCAAGTTTAGGACATACTGTAGTGGCATTTTCATAGTATCAGACATGGCACTTAACACTTCCCTCCAATACTTTTCCAACAACAGGGAACAACTCCAGAACATGTGTATGAGTATTCCCTTATGTATTTTGGAGATGCTTCTTCATGAAGAGAGGCAACTTTTTCTGGGGGAACTGCCTTATATGTGGGTATCTTACTGCAGTAACTTACAATTCAATCAATAACATGCTTATTGGTCTGAATTCATCCTGTTTAACTGTCTGCCCCCTTTTATGTCCTATAGCCTGTGTAATACAGGAGATCAGACTAGATGATCACAATGCTTTGTCATGATTTTATAATCTATAAATCACTTATGCACGTTTACTGCTTCCATGACAGCAGAATTTACATATGCTAATTTTCATAATTTGGAGGATTTTAGGGTGTGTAGGGTCCTGTGACCATCCCTCCCCATCAGTCTTGGAGGAAGGCCAAGCCCTCCCACTACTGCATGTCTATAAATGTAAGGCTCAATGGAGAATTAGCGGTCTTACCGCTCTGGCTGTCTGAGCAGGGTAGAACAATCAGCAGTCTATTGTCTGGTCTCCTGGCTCAGGCAGACAACAGGTAAACACAGGCCTCTTGGCCTAACATGGGTAGATGGCCACCTCATGGTGGGGTGGCTGCAGGGGTAGGAGGACCCAGGCCCACCCCGCTCCACCAGGTCCCAGCCCAGGACCCTAACCGTGGCAGATGGTTCCACCACTGGGTCACAATAATGATACTTACCTGGTTTGTAAAGTGCACTGAAATCTATGGATGAAAAGTTCAGGGATCCCACTGAAACATGCTGACCTGAACTCTGGCAACACAACTGGATCACTGTCTGGTGTCCCTTGGCTACTTCCTACTACCCCTTCTATATGTACCTCCATTTCCTGGGATTCCTTCATCTCCCTGGGGTACATGGCTAGCGGCAGTCCCAGTAGCTCCTCTGGGTACTGGTCAGTTGGCAGTCCCAGCACCTCCTCTGGATCCTCAGTATGGCAGGCAGAGAGACATCTGCTTCCTTCTCTGGCTCTTGCACACCTGAGCTGCAGGGCCTGTCTTTTATACTTCCTGTCCTACCCCTCTGCTTCTGGCAGGGGCATGGCTTGCCTGGCTCCACCCACCATGGGGTGGAGAGTCGTTCCTCCCTGTCACATAAACCATACAACAGGGCCTGATCCTGTAAGGTGCTGATTATCTCCTATGAAGAGCTGAGTTAACTTAGCTACCATTGACTTTAATGGGAGTTTAAGGATACTCATCACCTTGCAGAATTGAATAGTTATCAGTTCAATTGCATAACTCACCACGGCTGTCTCAGATACATAGATCAGACTTCCTTGAAGACAGATTAAGAAAACCTCCAGTGATAATTATCGTAAGAGCTTTGGAAATCTGATCTAGACATTCAAGACTTAATTGAATTAAAGGAGGACTTTTTTATTTGTGTCATAATGCACATTGTTAGGATAACTATTTTATAATACAGTGTATTAGGTAACTGGTGAAGAGCTCTACATTTTTTTACAGTCAGGGAACAAATTGTGTAACCCTTGAAAAGAGTTCACATGATAACTGTGTTTTACCCTCTTCTCCGCAGAATATTGGTGACTTAATTAACCTACTTGTAGCTGTATCCGCTAAAAGATACATTTCACAATACATCTACATCTCTTTCTTAGTCATCATATACTTAAATTGCAAATTCTCATGAACTGTAACCCAATGTCTTATGGTTCTTGGGTCTACATTTCCCTGTAGATCTTCTATCTTCAGATGTGTCAGAGCTAGAATATGTGGCTGGTTGCAAAAGGTATAGCTATATTAAACCACAGAAAAAAACTGTACATTCAAATAATATTAATGGTCTGATTTAAGACGGCAAAAGACAGAAAAAATAGAAATAAGGGTGACAGTCCATCCTTAATCCATTCTACTGTGCCTAGATATCGTAGCACATCTCAGTACAGTCTATATTATTCACATGCACCTTTTTGAGCCATTATAATATAGGCTGTGCATATTTGATATAACTTACAGTAGCTATCAACTCAAAAAGTTTGACTTATCACCACATTCTGCCTTTCCTCCATCCTCAGGCACCCAAGGTTGGAAATGAAACAGAAGTTACAGCTCTGGTCCTCTGTTCTGTTCCTTGCACTGGGTGCAGGGATTTTTAAATCACTGGCTTGCCACAGAGCAGCACTGAGGGCAGTTCTCCTCGTGGGAGTACAGACCAGTGGGCCATGGCTAATGGGTAGAGCATGATTCTACTGGGCCAAACTCCCAAATAAGTGCAGTACAGAGGGTCGTAGTAACCAATCCTGCCTGTAGGATGCAGTATCAACTGAAGCCTAGGTGTAGACTGTGGCCTCCTTTTGTATCTTCATGGTACCCTGATGCAAAGCCCTCTTTACTTGGGTTTTGTGCAGGAAAGGCTGGGATTTGGCCTTCATGGGTGATGCCACTTCACTGTAAAACAGATGATAATTATGGGACTGATCCTGCTCTCACTGTTCATTTTGCAATTTATTTTAGTAGTAGCAGAATTGGGTCCTCTTATACAGAAGTGCAAAACAAATAATCTAAAATCATCATTTATGTTTAGTGTGTTTTGCACTCTTACAAGAGTTTGTTCCATTTTCAGATTCCTTTGTCTTAAGTCAAGATGAAAGAGCCACCGTTATTACATGAAATATTGAATTACTATTTCCTTTGTTCCTCCTAAACATAGTTTGATTGGAGTAATTGCTATCTTTCCTTCCTCCATAGCTGTAGAAAACATTCTCTGCTGGAGCTGGATCTTCTATTAACCAGATTCAGCCAGGAGAGAATTTATATGGCTGAAAAATGTAGTTTTTCAAAGAAAACTCTTCACACACCCTTAGTTGCAGTAACACTAGTGGCTGTTGCTATAATTATCATACTTGAAAAGGAAAGGCCCAGTCCTGCAACGTGCAAGTAGATGCATTCACTTCAGTGAGAGTTGTGGATCCTCTGTTGCTTACATGAGAGTTGGACAGTAATAGCAACAACAAGTTCTTACATAGCACTTTTCAGCCATAGAGTTCAGTATGCTTTAAAAGCAAGGTAAGTAGTAGTATTCTGATTTATAGATGGGGGAAGTGATGCACAGAGGTGAAGTAACTTGCCCAAGGCCACACAAAGCCAGTGGCAGAGCCAGAAATGGAACCTAGGTTTCCTGAGTGCCAAGCCAGTGCTCACTTCACTAGGCCACACTGCCTCTCTAATATATATTACCTACAACATTTATGTTAAAACAAAATGATTAACATTGCGAAGTCAAAAACTCAGAAGTTAGGAGATGCCAATATTAAGGTTTTCTGTGCAACTTTCCTCTGGTCCTCTTGGGTGCCTGCTTTATGATGCAGTCCTTAATTACATGATCACATACTATTTTTCCACTGGATCCCTGCCTCATTCAGTGCACAGAATGGACAGTGCTCACTTAATGAGCAGCTATTCAATATTTTGTCTTCTCTGTATTGTCAGTGTGTGACCCCGGGCCTTAGTTACTCTGCAAACCCTACTCTGATAACAGAATTATTAATTTCCTCATAGGTTTTTCTGTGGCGCTTATCACTGCAGTATCTAAGTGCTTCACAAACATGTTATTTTCACAACATCTCCTGTGAGATGAGGAGTGGCATTACCCTATTTTGCAGATGGAAAACTGAGGTGCACACTGCAATTAGACAACCTTGGCTGGCCTGTGCCAGCTGACTCAAGCTTGTGGGGCTTGGGCTAAGGGGCTGTGTAATTGTGGTGCAGATGTTCAGTCTTGGGCTGGAGCCCGGGCTCTAGGACCTTGTGAGGTGAGAGGGTCACAGAGTCTGGGCTGCAGCTCGAGCCCAAAGGTCTACACTGCTATTAAACAGTACCTTAGCCGGAAACCCAAGAGTCTGAATAAACCTGCCAGCCATAGGTTTTTAATTGCAGTGTAGACATACTGTAAGAATCTATGGTCAAAAGTATCCACTAATTTTGGGTGTTCAATCTGAGATGCCTAACAGCTGATGTTTCAGATACTTAGCATTAAAGCAGCACTTGATATGTTCAAAGCACAACTTCCATTGGCTTGAGTTGCAGCTGTGAGTGCTCAGCACTTCTGCAAATCAGACTCCAGGGTCTCAAGTCAGGCACCCAGAAAATGAGGAACACACAATTAGTGACTACACATGAAAAGTTTGGTTTAAACTACTTGATTAGCACATCACATAAGCACTTTGTGGCAGAGGCAGGGATAGAATCCAATTTTCTAGGGCAGTATTCAGCTGTCTTAACCAGGAAACCATCCTTTCTGTTCCTGGAGTCACATTCTTCATTCCCTACACACCTTCCAATTTCTGCAAAAAATGAAGCAGAGATCTTACAGACAACACTCTCCTTCACTGCACGTAGCAGGTCCATCCATGTACTGAGTCAGGCAGGGGTCCCGTAGAGAAACCATCATGATCCTGTAGTTAAAGATGATATCATAATGCATATGGATAAGGGGGCTGTTTATAATAATTGGGCCTACAAATTTACCCTAATTGTGAGCTCAATTGTGAAAAGTAAATGAAAGTTCATAAAATGTCATCATAATCTATAACATATGTTGATGGAAAAAGGTGCAAAAGATAGTCAGACTGAATTAGTATAAACTAAAAAGCCTATTGTGTGTGAAGATCAGACCTGATAAACAAGAGAAGTGTGGGTCCATGAATCAATAAACCAAAATCAGTGTGTCAGAAATTAGGCTTAACTGGTGGACAACTTAATGAAAGGACTGCCTATTCTGCCCATCACTCCTTTTTGGTGTTCTTAAAAGAAAAGACTTTTGGGGGGAAATCTGGAAGTGAATGCTGGCTGACTAAAAGATGGGACAACAGGAATGAGTGAACTTCATCGTTGTGGCTACCACCCACATCATTTCCTGGGACCCCAGGATCCACTCTAACACCATTGGGCCTTCATCCTCCTAATCCTGAGGAATGTCCTGACAGACTGCCACCTATGTGACTTCACCCTCTCCACCAGCTCTAGCTGACTCCTGAACACCATCTGAGATATGAGACTGTCACCTTCCACTTTCTGTCCTTTTTTTTTCTATCTCATTTCTTCTATTTCCTATCCCTCTCCTTTTGCCTTTTGCTTAATGTGAGTGTAACATAGCCAGCTAAGACTGCATCTTTTGCAATATGGTTGTGAGCCTGTGATTGAAGAGACAGCTACAAGCATTGCCCTAAATGGCCTGACTGGTACAAGTTTACTGGGTCTTGGAGTGGCTGATAAGAGTTTGTGCTATGCCTATGTTTTTGCAGAAGTGAAACTGTAAGTGATAGTCAATGCTAAAGACAGAAGCATCATTTTTTATATTTGCTTTTCTCTTCTTTCCCTTTTTGTTTGCATTTGTCCAGTTTTGTGTCCTAAGAACTGGGTTTGGACTTTAACAACAACAGCAACAAGTCCAGCCTATCCCAACTAACATTTTCTCTTTTCCACAAAAAGGAGTTATTGTCATTGTGAGTATTATAGAAAAGACTGTCACTCTTGCTACAGCTAAAGGAAATAGGAGCAAGGGGCATGGTTAAAATAAAAGCCTTATGTAATCTTTCACACTTCAAATGCTTTAATTGTTTTACTTTCTTTTTCTGTATCTTTAATAAGGTTAAAAAGGCTTTTTTATAGTGTATTTGCCATGGTACTAAACAGGTTGAGGTCTCGGTATACCAAACCCAGAACCTTATTTAAAACTGTTTAATGTTGGACAGTGACAGGGCAAAATTAACACCTTTGACTCTTTGGGCCCATACAGTCCATCAAAATTAATTCAATAGGGCTGAATCAAAGATGCACAGGCAGTCTTAATTCTGGCATTTCCTAACTTTTGAGTGCTTGACTTCCCAATCTTATTCTTTTAGCATATTTTTTGGGGTATAATTTCCTAATTTAAAAAACCAACTGAAAAAACAGAAATTCCATCATGTGGCATCATATTGATACCCACATGGGTCATCAGCAGGATTGGCTCTAGGCACTAGCAAACTAAGCACATGCTTGGGATGGCACAATTCCAGGGGCAGCATTCCGGCTTTTTTTTTTTTTTTTTGCTTAAAGTGGCAAAAAACCTAGAGCCAGCCCTGGTCATCAGCAGGAATGGAAGCTTTAAATTGACCCACAGACCTCTCCCACTTGAACTGATGGAGTAAGTTATCATCCTTTGTGGACTACCACTAGAGGGGAATGGGACACTGCCAGTGGGTTTTGCAGAGATTTGCTCACAGCAGAGGAATGGTCCGACTCAGGACTCTTAAGTTCCATTCCACTGCCGGAGGTGGGTGGAGGTGGGACGGCAATGAGTTCTAACGAGCACTGACTCTTCTGCCCATTCCAGCCAAGCATGAACACTTCTGCTCTCTTCCCTGTCCTTGTCTCAGTCACATTCTCTTCATCTAGCCAGTCGCAGTCACCACTCCTCCAGGCTTCTTGTCCCAGTCTCAGTCTTCTTGCTCAACCAATCTCATTCCACTGTACTACTGGATCCTCATCTGATCTCTCATTCCTCCACTCCAGCCTCCCATCATACCCTTGCCAACATTCCTCACCCCAGCTAGCTTCCAATCTCAGCCTTCCTCCAGGAGCTTCTCATCCAGTCTCAGTCCCTCACCAGCTACTGGCTCACACTCCACGTCTCTGCTTCCCTCCCTGGCTCACTCTCCCAGTCTCCTTACCCATCTAGTAGCAGTACCCTTCTCTGGATCCCAGTCCTAATCTCCTGGTCCAGACAGTCCACGTTTCCCCCCACGCTCCAATTCCCAGTACCAGTTTTCCTTTCCCACCCTGCCAGCCTCCATCTCCTGTCTTCCCACTCTAGGCTACTTATCCTGATTTGTGCTACCCGTCGCCCCCCAGGTCCAGCTATTGTCCTGTCTGCATACGAATCAGGTAGCTTCCTCCTCCATACAGCCTGGGTGCAGGAGAGGGATCAGTGGGAGAACAGTAAATACAGGCTCCTTGCTTTGAGTTCAGGTGGCTGGACCCAGCAAGGCCTTCAGCAACCCTGAGCTGCAATCACAGGGAAAGTTCTGCACAGCTATGGGCTGGAGCATGCCAATGTGCCCAGAATCTTTGGGGAATTCAGCTACGAAAATCAAAGAAGTCTTCCTGAATATGTGTGAATTATGATTTATCAAGGGTTTATAACTTGACCATATTTGGCCAACATTTTATAGTGACCGTAAAATGCACAACCCAGACACGGAGGCCACCCTTTTCCCTCCACCAAATTTCATGTCCCAACGCCAAAGCATGGGGATGTTAGAGCTGTTCAAAGAGAAGGTTGACAGAATTTTTAACATGTTCAAAACAATGCATTTTTCCATACATTTGTTGCCAGTTTTAGGCATGCACCTGGCATTGAAAATTTCAGACAAAACAGTTAAAAATTGGCAAAATTATAAGCAACTGAAAACCAAGTCTTCTAATGAGAAATGACAGAGAATCTTAATAATAGGTGGTATTACTACCCTCCCTATGATTTTACACTCACAATATAGGCCCTGATTCAGAGCTCATTGCAGTCACTGAAAAGACTTCCACTGACTTGAATGGATTTTGAATCAGACCCATGAAGTGAAAGTCCAGATAAACCACAGTGAGGACTTCCTTAAATTGACTCCCACTTTTAATTTGGAATATTTACATATCATAAAACCACAACACCTCTTATTATTTTTAATTGTATTTTTTCTTTTACTAGTGTCTTCTACTTTCTTGCTGCAATCTCCATGATTCTTCCTATTCTCCGCAATTGATTTACACCTTCTACTCAACCCCCCATCAGGGTGTCACATGATAGCCACAGCTTTCTGGCAATCCCAACATTGCTGGTTAAGAGAGTGAGAGATCATGACCAGTGTCCACACTTAAATCTCCCACATGGCAATGGAGAGTACTTTCACTTAAAAGCATAAAGTTTTGAAAAACAACAACGTAAAGCAACACAGTAAAAGGTTCTTTCATTAGGGTATGGATTTCATTGAAGGCATTGTATGGCCCTTTTTCCCCTAGGGGTTTTGATATAGCTGATTATGCTAATATTTGTGAGAGATTGTTGCTATGGCACAGACCTTTCCATGAATTTAATGATGTATTTTACATTAGATACAAAAGTTTTCCTAATGTCAGTAGAATAACTAAAAGTGCATTGAAAAATTGTTTATATATATATATATATATATATATAATGGACTTAGCTAAATTATTTGTTTACTTAGGTTATATAAATGTGTGCCCTTAGTTTTTCTCTTTTAAAAAAGGATACATATGTTCAGAAAATATTTTAAATTTCAGTGAGATATAAATATTTCTTTTCCATGAGCACATAGTGAGGAACTACACAGCATTGATAATGTTATTCTAAATATTCTGAATTTTTTAAAAAGCAACAAAAATAGTGTTGCATGTTGTATTAAATTGCATATAGATTTTCAACAGATGAGTTTCAGATAATTTAAACTGATTTGTTTTTTTCACATCAAAATCATTTATATGCACAAACCTTTATTTTATTTCCCCCTTTTTTGAAACTAAAGGCACATTTTCTATTTTTTTTGCTGTCACTTATTATCTACAAAATATTATATTAAACTATATTTATTTAGGGCTCGATATACTGCAGCTTGCTGACCTAAATACCTTCAGCTCACATAATCATGATTATTATTGTTTGCATTGAAATAGCACCTCTGGGCCCCAATTAGAGATCAAGGCCCCATTGTGCTAGGCACTGTATATACACATAACAAAATGATAGTCTCTGAATGGGAGTAGAGGACCTAAAGCACATTGCAGGATCAGTTCCTTTTAATGCTTCATAGATTCAGAATCAGTTAAGGTTTTCCTAGTGGCAACTCTTTCTTCAGAAATGTATCCATCTGAAGTCAGTTTAATGCAGATGAAACCATTACTACTTCACTCTTCGCAAATTCTTTATGATTCCTAATTAAAGTCTTTGTCTGAACACAAAATAATTAATACATAAAATGAAGCACAGGGAAAGAATCAACTGTGCAACTAGTCACTCAGTTGTATATTTAAACAATATTTAATCATTAGAGTGTAACAGTGCTTGCACTTTTGGAAAGAAAACAAGCCTTATGCTTCATGTTTATTTAACGTTTTGACTAGTTCATTCTTGGAGGTATGAAATGAGGCTTATTGAGTGCCAGAGTAGTAAATCAAACGTTCTGAAAATTACCGGGTCTTAAACAGTAGTGTCATTTTAAGCTTAAACAGTTCAGTGGTACATGGGCATATAAAACTGACCTCTTATAACAACAACTACTGTTTACACTGAAAGGCAAGTAAAGGAAATAAAAACAAAACATAAAATTCAGTGTAGTAAGGATGTCATTTACTCAGATTTCTGCCTGTATTCTGAAGATATTGATATGATAATTTTTCTGCAGCTAAGACATGAAAAATATGTACAGTACACACACACGCATGCACATCTATATTCACGCACTATATATATATATAATCAAAAACTAGAGCTAGGTGACTACAGCAACAAATTTTCCACCAATATTTGTTCCAGTTTTAAAACACATTTGCTTTGGCTGTGTGCTTGCCTGTTTTATGTTCATTTCCACAAATATTCTAGTGAATGTGTTTACTGTTGGAAATGTTAATAGAAACAGCAAATTTTAAACAAATATTGAAGAATATTTGTGGAGAGCGAATTTTAAATTTGTAGGTATCAATAATAGCACCAGAAACCTGATTCTAAGAGTTACATTCATTTATTTAGGGAACATAAATGTACCAGGAAGCCTATATCACTTTTCATAGCCAACTGGCTCAACTTGAATCTTGAATACTGAATACCTGCAAAGAATAGTTTGAGCATGAGCATCTTATCAAGAATTGTTCACCAAAATTATTTGTAATACAATGAATATATTTAAGAAAAAGCTGTAAGAAAAAGCCCAGCCTAGCTAGAATAATACTTGCCTCACTCATATGGTATTTGCTACATTCTGAGGCTTTGATCCTGCAAACAGTCTTGTGACTGAGACTATAATGGAATTACGTATGTGTATAAAGTTTAGCACGTGCATAAGTGTTTGTGGCATGGGACCTGAATTGTCAAAATCTTTCCTCTGAATGTAGTGAATCTGAAGATAATTTCAGTAAAGGAAAATACATGAAATTAATAGACCCTGCAAATGTATATAGTGAAAAATAACAAGCTAGCTCTTTTACAGAAACGTAAATAAAAGAGATTAAGTTGTCTCTGAGGACTGGTGATGGGTTATGAACATTTTCATCTACTGCCACCTCTTTAAATCTAATCCACTTTAGTAGTGAACATAATTTGTTTTTATTTAGCTATTTATTGTTCTATATCAAATTAGTGGTGTCAAATGGTTAGCTTCCTACTCATCTAGTCAACCACTTGAGGGGAAGATTAGGCCTACCTGTGATTTGCTACATTAGGGCAGGGCTATGGGGCACCCAAAATCATGTAACTCCAAGTGTTTGCTAGTACCTGCACACCAAACTTGATTCCAGTAGGTCAGTCTCCATAGAATGAATGGAATTAGAGCAGCTGTTTCTTCTTTTGAGGAACAAAAGTATAAAATCTTCGAAGAAGCATCTTGGTTAATTTTTTAATCTCCTCCTTAATCCTGATCCTGATATTAGTTGTAGTTTATATTTCCTGTTTATGCAGGGCTCTTTCATAACCTGCTCTATTGTTCGTTTTTAGTCCTCTTTCCAACGTCTGTATGTTTAATGCTCTCCAAGTGCTTATATACCATACTTTACTGGGTCCCTGAGTAAATCCCAGAGCATCGTTATTGATGACTAGATTGTAACATCCTCACTTGGGCAAAACTTCCATTAAAGTCAAGGGGTCCTTTCTTGAGTAAGGATGACAGTATGTGGCTGCGCGTTAAGATATTTTTTTTCTCTTGCTTCTGCAAGCACAAGGTGAGCCTAATGGACAGAAGTCAGCTGCTCAATTTTGAAGAGCGCCTAGAATGGGCTGTTTGTTAGCTTGAATCTCTGATATATGGAACATTGCAACTCTAATTATGAATCTTTGGGAAATGTGACCCTTCAATTAAATATATTAATTGTGTTGTGGACTATCAAGAACTTTCATTATTAATGAACACATAGGATTAATATTAGCTCATTTCATTTTGTTGTTCATGGTATTTATCACTTGGAATATGACTTTCTAGTTAATTATACAAATCATGCAGCATTCACTTTTGATTAATGTCTGAAGTTCATACAGTCTTTGTTAAACAAACATTCATTATGTGTGGTGCATTATAAATTAATAAAGCATTCTCTTTAGCATCATGTTATATCTACAAATGTTTTCAATATATTGAAAATTTTCCTTGTGTGAGGAAACTTCGTATTAGTTATGAGAAAATAAATAAATTGTATTAGTCCCCTATGTATTATTATTATTATTATTTATTTTATTTATTGTAGTGTCTTTGTTGTGAGGAGATGGTCAGAGTTTGTAATATGTCATTTACAGAGGTCTACATATGTGGACCCTTCATTATTTCTGTGTAGCATATAGATCTTTACATGCAGATTTGTCTGCAGGATTGCTACTATAATTTGTTTTATTGATTCTATTTATACTCGGTTCCTACAGTATTTGAGAACAGGGGTACCATTCCCCATCCCTCACATTCTGTGTTGTTTCTCAGAGTTAACTTCTAAAGCAAAAAAGCTGTAATTCTTCATCAGCAGTTAATGTTTTAAGTTTTTACATTTTTGTACATTGGGGCTAATTATCTAATGCTATAATACTATTTACATTACTGCCAAACTGTTAAAAACAATGAAGGATATTTATTTATCTATAAGCTAGACTTAAAGTGTGTGTGAATTTGAGGATGGGGTCTTCCAATAAAAATTTGCCAATGCATATCAGTTTTGAACCGGTAGGATCATCTCCTAATTCTGTAGGAAAAAAGGGTAGTGAAGGCACCATTCTTTCATAAACACAGTACTGCCAATCCTAAGCATTCAAAAATCATGAGATTTAAAAAAATAATTAATGTATGGTTATTTGTATTTGTCTTCTGGTGTTGGAGACTTTAGAATTTGAGTTTTCAAGCTTTTCTCTGTAGCCACAGGGGGCAGAAGTGAAATGAAAGCTGAGATTCTCAGCTAATAACGTGATTCCATCAGTTGGAGACTTTAAGGAAAAAAACTCAAATCACAAGACTCAGGATAAAATAATGACAGTTGGCAACATTTAACAGGCTTCTTTTGTGAAGCAGATTGTTGTTAGAACTAAACAGTGTCAATTATGTATTGGTTTTAATATATGGACTAGAGCCAATCAGGAGTTGAACAGAATCTGTCAAAATTATTTTATCTGGGATTTCTTGCAGTAATCTGACTAGAATGATGTTCATCCCCAGTTCTCTAGATAAATTCAAATCAAGGTCTTGGAGCTGAAAGGCCAGTGACTAGTTTTGAGAACAATCTCGCCTATGAAATATTCCATTATTTAAGAAACATTATTATTTTTATTATTTTATTTTGATAAATGATCTGTCAACAATGGATGACGTTAACATTTCTTTTGGTCAATAAAGAAAATATTGAGGTTACAAGCTAAACAATACCTAAGTTAGAATAGATACAGCATACTTCAGTGTATTCAGTTCAAAAATGCCTGCTTTAACTAGTTTCAGTGTAGCTATTACAATTTTCATTCATAATATATGATCAGTTTGTAAGAATTTCCTCTACATGTGTGAAACATATTTAATGTTAACATTCTGAAATTGGAGATGTTTATAAATAATGCACTAATAGATGTGAAAGAGTGTAAATGGTTCCTTTGTGTTGTACCTGTAAGACTGTTATGCTACTGATTTAAAAAAATAAACAAGATCCACCATATATACTTAGAGTACTTTCATCAAAGGGGTAACATTCTTTGTCCCTCTTTATGTAAATTAAAAATCTTTAGCTAGTTCTGTGTCAAAAAATAAATAGTTGGAGGAGCTTGAACACAACATTTATTTTGTATGTACATTAATGGGCAACTCCATTTTTCCTGGAGGCTAGAATCCACTTTGAAATTCATGTTTGATAAATTCCCTGGCTTTCCGAGTAATTTAGCTGTCTATAGGGCTGTTGATCCTTTGAGTGTATTGCTGAACCATTGGGACTTGTGCACCACATCTGCATATCCAAGTTCAAATATATACTCAAGATGATTGGTTTAAACTTTAAGTTGTTGATTTTATTCCTGATAGATTTGTTAGATAGTCTCCCATTTCATTTCTAAAATCTGTATGTAATCTTCACTAAATCTGTGCCTTAGTCCTTACTAAATTCACTGATTGAGTTAGTAAAAGAGGCATTTTGTAAGCATAGTATGAAATTATTATTCAGTGTAATATAATAATCTTAAAACAAAAAGCAGTTCCATAGTGTGTATATTAATTAGAATTTGAACTGGTCACTTGCAGCTCAGACACTATTACATCAATATGCCTTTTTACCAAAATATTTCGATTCTTTATGAAAGTATTGCCCAATCTTCTGAACAGCCAAGAAAGGTTTACAGTTCTTGAGGATCAAGTTCTCATTGGGTGATAAATCAGTGGACAGTGATTCAATTTATATTTCCTAGTCAGTCTTCCCAAGTCTTTAGACTAGGTATTGTATTCTATGCAGTCTTCATTTAAAACATGCATATAGGGCTCATCTTCTATTGACTTTAATGGAAGATAGATTCCTACTAACATTTTGAGCAAGAATGGCTAAAACAGCAGAAGCAGCAAGAAGATTTACAACCCTTTGAGAGCTCCAGTAAGAAACAACTGTCTGCAAGTTCTAACCAAGTATAAGCTGTCCTGAACTGCTGTGCAACCTCTCAGTACAAAGTCACTCCTCTCTTGCCATATGGCATCCTTCTGTTGTAAATGTGCATATTTTGGCCAGGTCTGCCACATTTTGGGTGGTGGGCAACTGGCCTGTTTCTTTTTGGTCGTGGTGTCATTAGTTCTAATGTAGCATTGCTAGTTGTCTCTCTTATTATAAGCTGCTTCAAGTATAATTTGAACCCACTTGATGAGGACAGACACATGCATGGAATTAAGTAGCAGGCCACTACTTTTATTAAACTATAACACACAGGAGGAGCTCTACCCTCCTCTCACCTATATCAGGCATTTAATTTGTTCCAGGGCTCCTTATCATATAACTAGGAACTTGGCGTAGTCTCTGCTCAGTCTACTCCCAGGAACAACGCTCTCTGAGTCCTAGCACCCTCACCCTACGAGGAAGACAGAGGGTGCAGGAAAGTGGGAACCTTGTCCCAGAAGGGCCCTCAAGGCCATGATCCCACCATATCCCATGAGCCCAAGGCCTATCACTAAATCGTAAATCTTTAACCTCTGGGAACTGTTCATTTTATCCTTTTAACAGTCCCGGAAACTGGCCACGGAGGTGCCCTCAACTTTGGTCATTCCCTCCCCAATTACACTGTCAGGTATCACAATTCCTGCCCAGTCCATTCCCTCAAATTCTGTCACTGTATGTCAGCACCTCCATTTGACAAACATATGCCATCATCTCTGAAAACTTGAGGCTGATTGTAACAAATGTCCCTGTGCTGTATCACTGAGCCCCTGTTTCCTGTTCCTGTTTCCAGGAACATCTTGGTGACTTTCTTAGTCACTTTATTTCTTTCCTGGTGCTTAAACCAATCATCTTGTGGCTCCACACCGAACCCACTTTGTGAACATTTCTGACCATATTGACCTCACCGCCAGCCATGACTGCCTAATCAAGAAAACATCCTTCTGGTTCTGTCCCTTAAGCTGACTCCTGTACAGCCCGTGATTGTTCTCCTCAAGGTGAATAACTAAGACCTGAGGTGGATCCATGCAGTTCTTCAGTGAGTGCACAAGTGGTATAAGCTGATTCATAGAATCATAGAATATTAGGGTTGGAAGGGACCTCAGGAGGTCATCTAGTCCAATCCCTCTGCTCAAAGCAGGACCAACACCAACTAAATCATCCCAGCCAGGGCTTTGTCAGGCCTGACCTTAAAAACCTCTAAGGATGGAGATTCTACCACCTCCTTTGGTAACTCATTCTAGTGCTTCACTACCCTCCTAGTGAAATACTAGGTTTCCTAATATCCAACCTAGATCTCCCCCACTGCAACTTGAGACCATTGCTTCTTGTTCTGTCATCTGCCACAGCTGGCAGGGATCTGTTTTGTTGCACAGATGCTTCCAGGAACTCCTCCTGGGGCTGAAATACAGTGCATGGTCTAGCTATGAGGGAAACTGTCAGCCTGGCCTTCCAAGGTGGTAATTCCTGTGGTATTTATCTCCACAGGATTCTGAGAACAGCCTAGCTCCATCCTCTTTGGAACCTCCCTTCAGATAGTTGAAGGCTGCTATCAAATCCCCCCTCACACTTCTCTTCTGCAGACTAAATACACCCAGTTCCCTCAGCCTCTCCTTGTAAGTCACATGCCCCAGTCCTCTAATCATTTCATTGCCCTCCGCTGGACTCTCTCCAGTTTGTCTGCATCCCTTCTGTAGTGTGGGGACCAAAACTGGACGCAATACTCAGTGTGGCTTCACCAGTGCTGAGTAGTGGGGAATAATCACATCCTTCGATCTGCTGGCAATGCTCCTACTAATACAGCCCAATATGCTGTTGGCCTTCTTGGCAACAAGGGCACACTGCTGACTCATATCCAACTTCTCATCCACTGTAATCCCCAGGTCCTTTTCTGCGGAACTGCTGCTTAGCCAGTCAGTCCCCAGCCTGTAGCAGTGCATGGGATTCTTCCTTCCTAAGTGCAGGATTCTGCACTTGTCCTTGTTGAACGTCTTCAGATTTCTTTTGGCCCAATCCTCCAATTTGTCTAGGTTACTCTGGATCCTGTTCCTACCCTCCAGCATATCTACCTCTCCTCCCAGCTTAGTGTCATCTGCAAACTTGCTGATGGTGCAATTCATCCCGTCATCCAGATCATTATTAAAGAGGTGGTATTCTCTTTGATTCTTTCTGTCAAAGGTAGGGGCCCGGGCAGAGATAGATGTATCATGGAGGTGAATGCCTGGCTGCGAAGATGTCGTCGCCAGGAGGGCTTTGGCTTCCTCGACCCCGGGATGCTATTCGAGGAAGGACTGCTAGGCCAAGATGGCGTTCACCTTTCGAAGAGGGGAAAGACCCTATTTGCACACAGACTGGCTAACCTAGTGAGGAGGGCTTTAAACTAGGTTCGACGGGGACAGGTGAGCAAAGCCCACAGGTAAGTGGGGAACATGAAGACCTGGGAGATGGGTCGGAAACAAGAGGGAGCGTGGGCTATAATGGCAGAGAGGAAGGAAGGTCAGGGCAAAACTGGGAGGCAAGATCAAACCAGTATCTTAGATGCCTATATACAAATGCAAGAAGTATGGGTAATAAGCAGGAAGAACTGGAAGTGCTAATAAATAAATACAACTATGACATTGTTGGCATCACTGAAACTTGGTGGGATAATACATATGATTGGAATGTTTGTGTGGATGGGTATAGTTTGCTCAGGAAGGATAGACAAGGGAAAAAGGGAGGAGGTGTTGCTTTATATATTAAAAATGTACACACTTGGACTGAGGTGGAGATGGACATAGGAGACGGAAGTGTTGAGAGTCTCTGGGTTAGGATAAAAGGGGTAAAAAACAAGGGTGATGTCATGCTAGGAGTCTACTACAAGCCGCCTAACCAGGTGGAAGAGGTGGATGAGGCTTTTTTTAAACAACTAACAAAATCATCCAAAGCCTAAGATTTGGTGGTGATGGGGGACTTCAGCTATCCAGATATATGTTGGGAAAATAACACTGCGGGGCACAGACTATCCAATAAGTTCCTGGACTGCATTGCAGACAACTTTTTATTTCAGAAGGTTGAAAAAGCTACTGGGGGGAAGCTGTTCTAGACTTGATTTTAACAAATAGGGAGGAACTCGTTGAGAATTTGAAAGTAGAAGGAAGCTTGGGTGAAAGTGATCATGAAATCATAGAGTTTGCAATTCTAAGGAAGGGTAGAAGGGAGTACAGCAAAATAGAGACAATGGATTTCAGGAAGGCGGATTTTGGTAAGCTCAGAGAGCTGATAGGTAAGATCCCATGGGAAGCAAGACTGAGGGGAAAAACAACTGAGGAGAGTTGGCAGTTTTTCAAATGGACACTATTAAGGGCCCAAAAGCAAGCTATTCCGCTGGGTAGGAAAGATGGAAAATGTGGCAAAAGACCACCTTGGCTTAACCACGAGATCTTGCGTGACCTACAAAATAAAAAGGAGTCATATAAAAAATGGAAACTAGGTCAGATAACAAAGGATGAATATAGGCAAATAACACAGGAATGCAGGGGCAAGATTAGAAAGGCAAAGGCCTGCAAGTCACCAGGGCCTGATGAAATGCATCCTAGAATACTCAAGTAGTTAATAGAGGAGGTATCTGAGCCTCTAGCTATTATCTTTGGAAAGTCATGGGAGACGGGAGAGATTCCAGAAGACTGGAAAAGGGCAAATATAATGCCCATCTATAAAAAGGGAAATAAAAACAACCCAGGAAACTACAGACCAGTTAGTTTAACTTCTGTGCCAGGGAAGATAATGGAGCAAGTAATTAGATAAATCATCTGCAAACACTTGGAAGGTGGTAAAGTGACAGGGAATAGCCAGCATGGATTTATAAAGAACAAATTGTGTCAAACCAATCTGATAGCTTTCTTTGATAGGATAACGAGCCTTGTGGATAAGGGAGAAGTGGTGGATGTGGTATACCTAGACTTTAGTAAGGCATTTGATACGGTCTCGCATGATATTCTTATAGATAAACTAGGAAAGTACAATTTAGATGGGGCTACTATAAGGTGGGTGCATAACTGGCTGGATAACCGTACTCAGAGAGCAGTTGTTAATGGCTCCCAATCCTGCTGGAAAGGTATAACAAGTGGGGTTCCGCAGGGGCCTGTTTTGGGACCGGCTCTGTTCAATATCTTCATCAACGACTTAGATGTTGGCATAGAAAGTACGCTTATTAAGTTTGCAGACGATACCAAACTGGGAGGGATTGCAACTGCTTTGGAGGACAGGGTCAAAATTCAAAATGATCTGGACAAATTGGAGAAATGGTCTGAGGTAAGCCGGATGAAATTCAATAAAGATAAATGCAAAGTGCTCCACTTAGGAAGGAACAATCAGTTTCACACATACAGAATCGGAAGAGACTGTCTAGGAAGGAGTATGGCAGAAAGAGATCTAGGGGTCCTAGTGGACCACAAGCTAAATGAGTCAACAGTGTGATACTGTTGCAAAAAAAGCAAATGTGATTCTGGGATGCATTAACAGGTGTGTTGTAAACAAGACACGAGAAGTCATTCTTCCGCTCTACTCTGCACTGGTTAGGCCTCAACTGGAGTATTGTGTCCAGTTTTGGGCACCGCATTTCAAGAAAGATGTGGAGAAATTGGAGGGGGTCCAGAGAAGAGCAACAAGAATGATTAAAGGTCTTGAGAACATGACCTATGAAGGAAGGCTGAAAGAATTGGGTTTATTTAGTTTGGAAAAGAGAAGACTTAGAGGGGACATGATAGCAGTTTTCAGGTATCTAAAAGGGTGTCATCAGGAGGAGGGAGAAAACTTGTTCACCTTAGCCTCTAATGATAGAACAAGAAGCAATGGGCTTAAACTGCAGCAAGGGAGATTTAGGTTGGACATTAGGAAAAAGTTCCTAACTGTCAGGGTAGTTAAACACTGGAATAAATTGCCTAGGGAGGTTGTGGAATCTCCATCTCTGGAGATATTTAAGAGTAGGTTAGATAAATGTCTATCAGGGATGGCCTAGATAGTATTTGGTCTTGCCATGAGGGCAGGGGACTGGACTCGATGACCTCTCAAGGTCCCTTCCAGTCCTAGAGTCTATGAATCTATGTTGAACAAAACCGACCTCTGGGGCACTCCGCTTGATACCGGCTGCCAACTAGACATCGAGCCATTGATCACTACACGTTGAGCCCGACAATCTAGCCAGCTTTCTATCCACTTTATAGTCCATTCATCTAATCCATACTTCTTTAACTTGATGGCAAGAATACTGTGGGAGACCATATCAAAAGGTTTGTCAAAGTCAAAATAGATCACATACACCACTTTCCCCATATCCACTGAGCCAGTTATCTCATCATAGAAGGCAATCAGGTTGGTCAGGCATGATTTGCCCTTGGTGAATCCATGTTTACTGTTCCTGATCACCTTCCTCTCCTCCAAGTGCTTCAAAATGGATTCCTTGAGGATCTGCTCCGTGATTTTGCTGGGGACTGAAGTGAGGCTGACCGGTCTGTAGTTCCCTGGGTTCTCTTTCTTCCCTTTTTTAAATATGGGCACTATATTTGCCTTTTTCCAATCATCTGGGACCTCCACCGATCGCCATAAATTTTCAAAGATAATGGCCAATGGCTCTGCAATCACATCAGCTAACTCCCTCAGCACCCTTGGATGCATTAGATCTGGACCCATGTACTTGTGCATGTCCAGCTTTTCTTAATAGTCCTTAACCTGTTTTTTCACCACTGAGGGCTGCTCACCTCCTCCCCATACTGTGTTGCCCAGTGTAGCCGTCTGGGAGCTGACCTTGTCTGTGATTCCACTGCATGTCTCTTCTGCTGAACCACCAGATGCAAACAGCTTTGGTCTTGAATCCCAGCTGAGCTCCACCTGCCATCCTGAGTGTGCTCTTATGGGTCCAGTGCACTACTGAGTGCCTGCAAATATTGCATACTCTCTGTGTAGCCTCTGAAACAAACAAGTGCATTGGGTTAATTTGGGTGCACTGGGTTCCCAGCCATCTTTTCTATGGTGTGGATGTAAGTCTTGTAATACCCTTGATTTCCAGTGCCCTATTGTCTACACCTGCCACAGGCCAAAACCCCCTGGAGCCACTGATGTCACTGCCCCAATCCTGAAAGAACGAGTACCCAAGTCAGGACTGCAGGAATGGACGTTTTTGCTCTGTGCCATGCTGAATTGGTAACTTGTCGTGCTCATCTGCCCATTCCTTCAACCCCATTCCTTTCCTTCTGCTTTGTTTTTGAGTATCTTAAGTACAGGGACACTGATCCTGAAGATAGTTGCACATCTGTTATGTCTAATACACATTGGGACCTGCCCACAGCTGCCATAGACACCAGCTCACTCGCTCTGGGAGCACCAAGGAAGGCAACAACACTTTAAATGCCACTTTAAATACAATGGCCTACCTCCCACTCCTGCTGAGCCTTTAATAACCTTGTTGGAATTTCTAGTATTAGGCTAATCTGTTGTCCCTCCAGCTCCCACTGCTCCTGGACTACCCTTATAAGAGCTTTCATGTTATGAAATGCCTGCATGGGTCTGGGAAACCTGCCAACCTACTCTAGTAGGAGAGGCCTGCTAGCTGGCCAGTGACAGTGGTGGGAAGCAACCCACAATGGGTTAAGAAAACTCATATTGCACCACCTGGTGTGTGGGTATGGGTCCCCACGATGGAGCACTTCATTCTGTGAACTCTGAAAAGTTGGCTTTACAGGATCTCAGAGTCTGTGAGGCAACCAACTCCTCAGCTAGACCTACAGCTGTTATGAGCCAAGGTTCCAGAGTTGTTGGGTCATCGTTGTGGGTTTCTGCTGACCAATGGGGTGAGTTCCCAGAATCTGTCATCCTGAAATCAAGATAGAATATCAGCAAAATACCATTATCAAATCCCAGGACATGCACCACATGAAAATGGCTGTTAAACCTCAGGCAGTGTAAAATAAAGGCCCAGATCAGCCTCGTTACCTAAGCAGTATTAGCTGACTCTCTAGTCACCATACGGACCATTAATTGGTGGTCATACCTGAAATGAACTTTTTGTTTTGAAAGTTTTCTCCCCAAATAGTGACTGCCATTAGTATAGGAAAAAACTGAAGGAAGGTGATGTCATCTATAATATGCTGAGCCACTCAACTTTCTGGCCACCTCTGAACATACCACTCTTCTTGCAAGTAAACCCCAAAATCTTTGCATCTTGAGGCATAGGATTGTATTTGCAATTCAATCTTGAGCAACCAGTCCAAACACCATATTGAAACCCCATTAAACTCTTCCAAAAACCTTTTCTGCACCTCTAAATCTTCCTTCATTTCCCTTGTCACTCTGACAAAGTGGTGTGGTTTTCACACTCCAGAGGAGGCAGATGCCAGCTGGGCACAAAAGTGCCTGAAGAGGAGCCATCTCCCAGCATACAAGTTTAGGTGCCCCATGACTATCTGTAGTTCCCTTCGTGTAATTTTCTTTGTCCTTTTCAGAGCTCATCTCAGTGCCCTGACCAATTCCAACTTCTCTGTAGGTAACCTAGAAATGCCCCAAACTGGGTTCAGTTCAGTGCCCAGGCATGTTAAAGTATGGGCAGGATCTTCTGTTTTGTCCATGATGAGGGGGACTGCAAGGCACTTAGCTAGATTCCAAAATGCCTGAAGCATGTACTCGCAGTTGCCTGTCCTCCGTCTTCCTGCAAATAAGAAGTCATTAAGATAGTGGACTGTGTGATGCAGGCCAGTCTCATGCACCATTATCCACTCCAACATGGAGCTGAATCTTTCAAAAGTGACATATGACACTGAGCATGCCATAGGCATGACTTTATGAAAATAGTATGAAAACTGAAACCGAAGTAAGTTAAAATCCCTGGGATGCATTTGTTATAACCTTATTCCCAGATTCTGGACCTTAGCGTCCAAAATATGGGGGTTAGCATGAAAACCTCCAAGCTTAGTTACCAGCTTGGACCTGGTACTGCTGCCACCACCCAAAAAATTAGAGTGTTTTGGGGCACTCTGGTCCCACTGAAAAACCTTCCCTGGGGACCCAAGACCCAAATCCCTTGAGTCTCACAACAAAGGGAAATAATCCTTTTTCCCTTCCCCCCTCCAGATGCTCCTGGAGAGATACCCAGACACAAGTTCTGTGAAACTACGCAGAGTGATTCCCCCTCTCCGTTCCCAATCCTGGAACAAAAGCACTTTCCTCTTCACCCAGAGGAAATGCCAAATCAGGCTAGCAATCCAACACACAGCTCTCCCCCTTGATTTCTTCCTCCCACCAATTCCCTGGTGAGTACAGACTTAATTTCCCTGAAGTAAAGAAAAACTCCAACAGGTCTTAAAAGAAAACTTTATATAAAAAAGAAAGAAAAAATACAAATGTTCTCTCTGTATTAAGATGATACAACACAGGGTCAATTGCTTAAAAGAATATTGAATAAACAGCCTTATTCAAAAAGAATACAAATCAAAGCATTCCAGCACTTATATTCATGCAAATACCAAAGAAAAGAAACCATAGAACTTACTATCTGATCTCTTTGTCCTTACACTTAGAAACAGAAGACTAGAAAGTAGAAAGTACTTCTCCAAAGCTCAGAGGAGCAGGCAGACAGACAAAAGACTCAGAGACACACTTCCCTCCACCCAAGGTTGAAAAAATCCGGTTTCCTGATTGGTTCTCTGGTCAGGTGTTTCAGGTGAAAGAGACATTAACCCTTAGCTATCTGTTTATGACACGCCCCCCAAATTGCAGACAGTGGGGAAGCTCACTGGCGGCAATTTCCTTCTAGAACTTGAAAATAAACAGCTTAATACAACACATGCACCTTTACATATACTACTAAGTATATAACTAACAGACTTTTACATGTTAAGAACACTTTTTAACTACTGGATTCTGGGAAACTCTCACGGGAGAGTGCATCAGCAACTTTGTTAGAAGCTCCTGTGATGTGTTGAATTTCAAAATCAAAATCTTGGAGAGCTAAACTCCAACGAAGAAGTTTCTTGTTGTTCCCCTTGGCAGTATGAAGCCACTTTAGTGCAGCATGGTCAGTTTGTAGTTGGAACCGCCGTCCCCAAACATATGGGCGTAGCTTTTCCAGGGCGTACACAATGGCATAGCATTCCTTTTCACTGACTGACCAGTGACTTTTCCTCTCAGACAGTTTCTTGCTGAGAAACACGACAGGATGGAAGTTGTGATCTGTTGCTTCCTGCATGAGCACTGCTCCTATACCACGCTCAGATGCATCTGTGGTTACTAGGAATGGTTTGTCAAAATCCGGGGCCCTGAGTACAGGGTCAGACATGAGCGTTGCCTTAAGCTGGGTAAAGGCTTTTTGACACTCATTAGTCCACTTAACGGCATTTGGCTGGGTCTTTTTGGTTAGGTCGGTCAATGGGGCAGCGATTTGGCTGTAGTGTGGTACAAATCGCCTGTAGTATCCGGCCAAGCCTAAGAAGGATTGGACCTGTTTTTTTGACCTTGGGACAGGCCACTTTTGGATAGCATCCACCTTGGCCTGTAGGGGGTTTATGGTTCCTCGACCCACCTGGTGCCCCAGGTAAGTCACTCTGTTTTGGCCTATTTGACACTTTTTGGCCTTAACAGTTAGTCCTGCCTGCCTGATGCGCTCAAAGACCTTTTCCAGGTGTAGTAGGTGTTCGGGCCAGGAGTCTGAAAAAATGGCCACATCATCGAGGTAGGCAACTGCGAATTCTCCCAGTCCAGCTAGTAGACCATCTACCAGCCTCTGGAAGGTGGCGGGTGCATTTCGAAGGCCGAAAGGAAGGACATTGAATTCATACACCCCCGCATGGGTGACGAATGCTGACCTCTCCTTGGCAGGTTCATGTAGCGGTACTTGCCAGTACCCCTTGGTTAAGTCTATTGTAGAGATGAACTGGGCACGTCCCAACTTTTCCAATAGCTCATCAGTACGTGGCATCGGATAGTTGTCCGGACGAGTTACAGCATTTAGCTTACGGTAGTCCACGCAAAAGCGTATTTCCCCATCTGGTTTGGGTACCAGAACCACTGGAGATGCCCATGCACTGGTAGATGGGCGGATTATACCCATCTGTAGCATGTTCTGGATCTCCCGTTCTATAGCAGCTTGGGCATGAGGAGACACCCGGTAGGGTGGGGTTCTGATTGGGTGAGCATTACCTGTATCAATGGAGTGGTATGCCCGTTCAGTCCGTCCTGGGGTGGCTGAGAACAATGGGGCGAAGCTAGTGCACAGCTCCTTGATTTGTTGCCGCTGCAGACGTTCCAGGGTGGTTGAGAGGTTCACCTCTTCCACGCCACCGTCTTTTTTCCCGTCGTAGTAGACACCGTCAGGCCACTCAGCATCATCTCCCTGGACTGTAAACTGACAAACCTGTAAGTCTCTGGAATAGAAAGGCTTGAGAGAATTAACATGGTACACTTTAGGCTTTAGTGAGGAATTGGGAAATGCTATGAGGTAGTTTACAGCTCCCAGGCGCTCTTGGACCGTGAATGGCCCTTCCCATGATGCTTCCATCTTATGGGCCTGTTGCGCCTTCAAGACCATAACCTGGTCTCCTACCTTGAAGGAACGTTCTCTGGCATGTCTGTCATACCAGGCCTTTTGCTCTTTTTGAGCATCCTTTAGGTTCTCTCTAGCAAGGGCTAAAGAGTGTCGGAGGGTGCTTTGTAGGTTGCTTACAAAGTCCAGAATGTTAGTTCCTGGAGAAGGCGTAAACCCCTCCCATTGCTGCTTCACCAACTGTAATGGCCCCTTAACCTCGTGACCATACACAAGTTCAAATGGTGAAAACCCTAAACTGGGATGTGGTACAGCCCTGTAGGCAAACAGCAACTGCTGCAACACTAGGTCCCAATTATTGGAGAATTTGTTGATGAATTTTCTTATCATGGCCCCCAAAGTTCCATGGAACCTTTCCACCAGGCCATTGGTTTGATGGTGGTACGGGGTGGCAACCAAGTGATTCACCCCATGAGTTTCCCACAGTTTTTCCATGGTCCCTGCCAGGAAATTAGACCCTGAATCTGTAAGGATGTCGGAGGGCCAACCTACCCTGGCAAAGATGTCTGTTAGGGCCAGGCATACAGTGTTAGCCCTGGTGTTGCCTAGAGCTACTGCTTCTGGCCATCGGGTAGCAAAGTCCACTAAAGTCAGTACGTACTGCTTTCCTCTGGGCGTCTTTTTTGGGAAAGGGCCCAGAATATCCACAGCTACTCGCTGAAATGGGACCTCAATTATGGGGAGTGGCTGGAGAGGGGCCTTGACCTGGTCTTGAGGCTTACCTACTCTTTGGCATACCTCACAAGACCGGACATACTTGGCAACATCCTTGCCCATCCCCTCCCAGTGGAAGGACTTCCCCAACCGGTCCTTGGTTCTGTTCACCCCAGCATGGCCACTGGGATGATCATGGGCTAAGCTTAAGAGCTTCTCCCGGTACTTAGTTGGGACCACCAACTGTTTTTGCAGCTGCCATTCTTCCCGGTGTCCACCAGAAAGAATTTCCTTGTATAAAAGTCCTTGGTCTATAACAAACCGGGATCGATTAGAAGAGCTGAGAGGCGGTGGGGTGCTCTGTGCCGCCGCCCACGCTTTCTGAAGGCTGTCATCTGCTTCCTGCTCAGCCTGGAACTGTTCCCTTGAGGCTGGGGTCACCAGTTCCTCCTCAGACTGTGGACTTGGGCTTGGTCCCTCTGGAAGCGATGTAGGTGATGGGGTTGTTTCCGTTGCTGGTGAACCGCTCTGCGCTGGTGCACCTGAGGGTATTTCAGGCTCTGGCTGAGCCTTTTGGGTATGGCTGTCGTGTGCTTCTGCCAGTTTTGGCGCGCTGGCGCCCTCTGGCGTTGAGTTTGAAGATGTGGTTGCACTTGCTGGTGCTGGTTGCTGTTCCAGTTCCGGGCCTGGGACTGGAGGTGCTGTGGCTGTTTCAGTGGTAGGCATGGAATCCGGGTCCACTGCCTCTGTCTGGGTCTGTGGTAACACAGACGGGGCTTCTGTGGACGGCTCAGGAACAGGAATGGGTCTGGAAGCTTGCCTGGTTTGGCTACGGGTAACCATTCCCACTCTCTTGGCCCGCTTCACTTGGTTGGCCAAGTCTTCCCCCAGTAGCATGGGGATAGGATAATTGTCATAGACTGCAAAAGTCCACATTCCTGACCAGCCTTTGTACTGGACAGGCAGTTCAGCTGTAGGCAAGTCTACAGCTTGTGACATGAAGGGGTAAATGGTAACTTTGGCCTTTGGGTTGATGAATTTGGGGTCAACGAAGGATTGGTGGATAGCTGACACTTGTGCCCTCGTGTCTCTCCACGCAGTAACCTTCTTTCCGCCCACTCTCAAATTTTCCCTTCGCTCCAAGGGTATTTGAGAGGCATCTGGGCCTGGGGATCTTTGGGGTGATGGTGGTGTAATGAATTGCACTCGCATGGTGTTCTTGGGACAGTTGGCCTTGATATGTCCCAGTTCATTACACTTAAAGCATCTTCCATCTGATGGGTCACTGGGCCGAGGTGAGTTACTGGAGACTGGTGAGGTTGAAGAGTAGGGTATCTGTGGCTTTACTTGGGTGGTATGGAGGGTCTTTGGCTGTCCTCGGTTGTAGGGTTTATGGTCTGTGTGCCCCCTGGGGTAATTGTTCCCCTTGACAGTAGCTTTTTTGCTTTTTGCCAGTTCCATCCATTTGGCTCCAATCTCCCCCGCCTCAGCGATAGTTTTGGGATTTCTATCTTGTATGTACCGTGTGATGTCTTCAGGAACACCATCCAAGAACTGCTCCATTTGTATGAGGAGGTTCACTTCTTTCAAGGTTTGAATGTTGTTTCCTGTTAACCAGGCCTCATAGTTTTTTGCAATGTAGTAGGCGTGTTTGGGAAATGACACCTCTGGTTTCCATTTTTGGGTTCTGAAGCGCCGACGGGCCTGATCTGGGGTTATCCCCATCCTGTATCTGGCCTTGGTTTGAAAAAGTTTATAGTTATTCATTTGCGGCTTGGGCATTTCAGCTGCCACCTCTGCTAAAGGTCCACTGAGGTGTGGCCTTAATTCTACCATGTACTGGTCTTCGGGGATGCTGTACCCAAGACAGGCTCTTTCAAAATTTTCCAAGAAGGCCTCGGTGTCATCACCTGCCTTGTAGGTGGGAAATTTCCTGTGCTGGGGAGCAATAATTGGCGCCGGGTTGTTAGGGTTGGCTGGCACATGCAGCCCAGCTTTTGCCATCTCCAGTTCATGTTTTCTCTGTTTTTCCTTCTCTTCATTCTCTTTTTGTTGTTTTTCCATTTCTTTTTGGTGCTTTTCCATTTCTTTTTGGTGCTTTTCCATTTCTTTTTGGTGCTTTTCCATTTCTCGGCGGTGGGCCACCTCTTCTTCTTCTAGTTTTCTTTTGTGTGCTGCCTCTTGGGCTGCCTGTTCTCTTTGGAAGGCTGCCAGTTTGAGGCTTTCTTCCTTTTCTTTCATCTCCATCTGTCGCCTGTGTTCAGCGTCTTTGATTTGTTCTTCGGCGTCAATCCTTGCCTTAGAAGTCATGGTTCCTGTTTTCTTGTGTTGGGGTGCCCTCCGGTGTTTCTCTTTTGAACTGCAGGCTCTGTTGCCTCCTGAAGTCTGCCTAGCAACAGTGCTTTTTTTCCCTTTCTCTCTCTAGCTAATGTTCAATGAAGGGAAACCAGAAAAACCACTTTATTTGCATGCATATAAGTGCTGCTACTTGCCTCCTAATGGGAGGGCTATTGCATGACAAAAGACCCTTAACAGTCTTCTCGCTTAATATGCAAACCACAAACTGCTAGAGAGCAGAAAAAAAAAATTCTCTCTGGTTCCCTTTTAAAACCAAACTGTTTCTCTCTGCTAAAAAGCCCTTAGCAGAGAAAAGAAAAATATAATATTCCTACTGGCTTCTGGATTCTGTCTATATCCCGCCGCTGCTACACCATGTTATAACCTTATTCCCAGATTCTGGACCTTAGCGTCCAAAATATGGGGGTTAGCATGAAAACCTCCAAGCTTAGTTACCAGCTTGGACCTGGTACTGCTGCCACCACCCAAAAAATTAGAGTGTTTTGGGGCACTCTGGTCCCACTGAAAAACCTTCCCTGGGGACCCAAGACCCAAATCCCTTGAGTCTCACAACAAAGGGAAATAATCCTTTTTCCCTTCCCCCCTCCAGATGCTCCTGGAGAGATACCCAGACACAAGTTCTGTGAAACTACGCAGAGTGATTCCCCCTCTCCGTTCCCAATCCTGGAACAAAAGCACTTTCCTCTTCACCCAGAGGAAATGCCAAATCAGGCTAGCAATCCAACACACAGCTCTCCCCCTTGATTTCTTCCTCCCACCAATTCCCTGGTGAGTACAGACTTAATTTCCCTGAAGTAAAGAAAAACTCCAACAGGTCTTAAAAGAAAACTTTATATAAAAAGAAAGAAAAAATACAAATGTTCTCTCTGTATTAAGATGATACAACACAGGGTCAATTGCTTAAAAGAATATTGAATAAACAGCCTTATTCAAAAAGAATACAAATCAAAGCATTCCAGCACTTATATTCATGCAAATACCAAAGAAAAGAAACCATAGAACTTACTATCTGATCTCTTTGTCCTTACACTTAGAAACAGAAGACTAGAAAGTAGAAAGTACTTCTCCAAAGCTCAGAGGAGCAGGCAGACAGACAAAAGACTCAGAGACACACTTCCCTCCACCCAAGGTTGAAAAAATCCGGTTTCCTGATTGGTTCTCTGGTCAGGTGTTTCAGGTGAAAGAGACATTAACCCTTAGCTATCTGTTTATGACAGCATTGAAAGCAATCAGAATGCAGATTCGATGTCGCAATTCACCAACATCACCTCAGGGTCACACTCTCTAACCTTGGCCACCACAGCATCAAATGATGAGTTCTCATTGATCACAGCTGGGGATCAATATAATCACTTACTGATGGGCCCTGGGGGCAGGGCAGATGATGGATAAGCCTGTATTTCCCTCCTGCGGTACGACTCTCATGGGCAATATGAGCAATTCTGGCATCAGAATGCATGGGAAGGGTCTTGCCACTCTCCCTGCTGCCACCTCTGGGGCTATCTTTGCCCTTATTATATGCTTGAAACCTTTAACGGACTTCAAGTTCTCTGCTCAGGTGTGGCACCTCACTCCTTTCTATGGGATTTAAAATTCAGCCAAAAATCCATTTAATAAATTAACTGACTCTCTTTTCCTGGGGTAGTCCAATAACAAATTCCATAACACCTGTATCTTAATTGGAGAAGGAGCCTTTCCCATGGTTATTACCTACTATTGTAGCATCTCCCAGAACAGTGGGACCTTGCCTGCCCCCTTATTTTATTGCCCTGTTGGAACTGCCATTTACTTCCCTAACAGAAGATTGCACTATACTGACTCCTGCACCTGCAATGGGAACACAAACATTTCCCATCATCAAGTGCAAAGCACATATTGGTTTTTATATCCATGTTTTGAAAATGAGGTTTTGGCACTGGCAACCCACTGTCTGTGAATGCCAGGTGGGCAGGGAATATGGATAAGGAGCCATACACTCCAACCAAAATTTATGGTCTATTTTACCTCAGGGTAAATCAGGCTCCTCTGTTACCTTCTATCTAAATTATCTGTCGTACCTTGACCATGCGATTCACCTCCCATATGTACAATAAGCCCCCACTATTAAATCCTCATACTTGAACAAGAAAAGAGACCTCTTGGGGTTCCTCAAATAAATTATACTCACATAAAGGTGAAAGGCTACAGGCCAGTTCTCAAGAGTTTGAGGCATCTTAGGTCTGTGGGGTTAGTCGTCCTCTTTTTTGGCCTTTTTTCCCTCTTCCTTTCTCTGCTCTTCCCCGAACAGCAAGGTAAATAAATTCACAAATTCCCCCATCCAAATGTTTTCCTTAACCTTTTTACATAGATGATTCCCAAATGGGTGATTAGATTCTTCATAAACTTTAGGGGCGTTAGCCAACATCTTTCCTGCCTGTGTTCCATTAGGAATGTTCCCACCTGGTGACAGGTCCCTTCCTAATTGCTCTGTATTCCTTTGTGGGATATCAGATCCACCCTGAACCCATGACAGCATTGCCCCCTCAACTGAGAGGGGCCCACACTTGTCAGGCAGACTGCCAAAACTGTGGGCCACCAATGCCAATGATTTTGCCAGGCTGAGGAGGTTGTCAGAGGGAGGAGTGACCTGGGTCACCATTCTTCATGATCCTCCTGGACTCTTGGCTGCTTATGGGAGTGAGGCTCACCAGCTCCTTGTCATTCTCACCCACCCTCGTTGTCCTCAGACTCAGACCCTGAATCCATCCCATGGACCTCCTGTATGAGAGGTTCAGGATCCGATCTGGGAGGAATGCACTCCTCTGACTCACCACTATCCGCAGAGTGAACTGTTCCTGCCAGAATCCCGAGTCCTGCCCAGCTGTTCCCCTCATCTTGTGACTCTCATTCTGCATTGGTTGCAGACCACTGGTCCTTGTCCAATCTCCATTTCTTTGAAGACTGCATATTGACAGCTGCTACTACTGCTGGAAACTGGCAAGTAACACTTTTCTGCTGGAACAGAGTCAAAAGAGGCTCCACATGGCCCCATTCCAGTTTAAATCCAATCAGCATCCCAGCCCCAACTGACCAATGGGTGCCAGAGATTCCTGAGGGAGGAGTTACATGCCCCTCAGCAATTGTCTCTTCCTTGCTGCTGGGACTGTCCCCTTTCTCTGCCAGCCCCATCAAGTGGGTGGCATTTTTCTTCTATTCTGAAGTGAGTTGAAATTTATTCAGCTTTTAAGAACAAAAATTCTAAATTATGTAGCATGTATTATTTTATTTCTTCAAGTAGCTGTTTTGCGTTTAAATACTTCCATAAAAGAATTCCTTGGCTTGGAGTAGGTATAATGTTACAGTGCCTTTTCTTTAACTAGATGTATATGTATACGTTAAAAATGCAGAGTTTACTCTTAGTTTAATTTTATCTTCTTGTTTTCCTTTGCCTGAATGTCCAGAACAGTTGAAAATCTGAACAGGTATATAATATAGTACTTTTCACGTATGCAGTGTTGTTGTAGCCATGTTCATCCCAGAGCAGTGGAAAGACAATATCTTATAAAAGACATTACCTCACCAGTCTCATCTCATACTACTTTTCAGTAATCCATTCTGGCATCTAAATCATTTCAACAACCTGTAAACTTCTCTTCCTCCTGACTTTTGGTGTTGCTTATAAGGAAATTATTCTAAATTGTCCTTCTGTGTGGTCTATCAAGGTAAGACCCAGTAATTTCCTTGTTTTACCAGTAGTTCCTGGATTCAAATTTACAGTCTCTAGAGCCACATTTTAATAGAGAATTTTGCTCATGTTAAAGCTTAGCTCTGGTATAACATTCTGATTCTACCACCAAGGTTTAACCACTCAAATTTGTTAGCAGAGCAATAAAAGTATTAGGAAAGCTAAATCTCTGTTTTTGTTCCATGTATATACAGTACACTGGCCCCCTTTTTAACAGTGATAATTTATAACCCATGGATCAAAATGCACATAAATGTTGAGAGAAGGGGAAAAGAAAAAAATATGGGAAAAAAGAGTACCCAGCTTGTATTTATATATTCCTTCATATAAATTAAAACTAACTCAAAAATATTGTCACAATGTATATTGTCTAAGTTACCTTGACCTACATTACTTTACCGGTATAAATTAACAAATTTGGGCCCCAGTTCACCAAGTTACTTAAACAGATGTAATCTGTAATCACATGAGTAATCCCACATATGTGGGCCCTTTGAAATTAATAGGACCAACCACATGGTGCTTTGTATATGCCTCTTGATGAATCAGAGCCTTGGTGCCTGTAATTTGGAATATTTGGAATATATATCCCTTTATTTATTTTTCCTACTGTTCCCCCAGTTTTTACCATTATAATTTGTTCTGAGAGCTACAAATACATGTCATTTTTGGGGATGATGGTAGAAGATTTTTCGTCCTAACTTTTTTGCAGTGAGATATTTTTTTGACAAAACAAATATTTTTTTGAAAAGTTTGTGCTTTCTATGAAAATTTTTATTTTTTTTAATAGAAAAACAGAATACCCCAATCCCCAAATACTTCTATTCTGTGGGCTGGGTTTCTTAGCGGGACTTCATCTCCCATGATGCATCATTTCCATTCTACTGCACTTCTCCACACCAAGAGGGGAGAACTTGGTGCACCATGGGAGATGTAGTTCAACCTGAGAGATTAGCGTATAGAGGAGAATAGGAGCATGAGGCACCCAAATAACAACACCCCTGGGGCACATTGGTATATTTTTAGAATTGAAATATTTTGGTTTAAAATTTTCCCTGAGGTGGGACCCATTTTCTCTGTAATGAACAAAAATATCTGTTAAAGATAATATCTGAATAATTTCCAACTGCAGGCCCCACCTTGCAATTACATATTACTGGGTCTAGTATTTACTACTGGATGTAATGTCATTGCCTTCATGTTTCTGACACTCCAACCTTGGTTGGTTGTGTACTGAACTGAAGGCCCAGTTCCAGTCTGGAGGCAATCTGAGGGTTGAAGAGAAGGTGGGGGGGGATTTTCTGTGGTGGGATCATTTTATATGCTGATGTGTATATATGTAATATGTCACAAAACATGAGGTTACCTTTTTACGATTTTATAAATAAGAAATAAATGAATAAATCCTGCTTCAGTTGACATCGATGGGGAAATTCTCATGGACTTCAGTGGGAGAAGTCAAAAGTCTTAAATAGCGTTTGTACAAAGCATTGTATGCTGGGAGATATTAAAAAAAAGTAGCCACAAATAAAATTTCTGGTTAGTGCATCTTGCCAAAGGCCTCATCAACCAAATCACAAAGAATCCTGAAAAAAGGAGAATAAATGTGTGGCAAAGCTGGCACTAGTTTTCTAAAATGGTCCTTCCCTGGCTTCCCTCAGCGGTTCCTGAGATAGAAAAACAGTAAACTGCATAGTGAAATAGCAGCAGTGCTTCCTTCTTAATGGGCTTGCAGGTTCTCTGCTCTATGTCCTTCCCCAAACACCTCAGGTGATGGGCAGTCATTTCCGGCTTATCATGGTTCCCATCCTTCCCTATTTCCCCCTCTGTGACTGAAGCTGAGGGTTCACAGTAATAACCACAATTGTTCCAGGAGGTATTTGGGGATGGAGAACTGTGGTGATGGTGGGGACTAGAGTTAACAGCCTTTTTCTTTTAATGCATTCTCCCATGTTACATATCTCTTTTAAAAAACCGAATGGTGCGTTAAGGTTTCCAGGGAACATGTTTTGTGTTTATCATCATATCTGAATGTCCTATTGCAAGGGGTCTATGTCCAGCAGTTCTAAGGCACACAGGCCCTCACTAACCTGCCTAATGGTGTTCTGCAGTGGTTGAGGGATGTACATACGTACACCACTCTGAGGCAGACACGCTTCCATGTATCTTCATGACTGGGTGATTTAAAAATTAAGACTGTGCAACAGACTGTGTTTGCAGGTCCTAGCAGCCTTGCCGCCATCCGTAACTTTAACATATGCAAATCACTATTGGGCATGTAAATGCATCCAGTACCAAGTAAACCTGGCAACTGCACTATTCTGGGACAAACTGGCTGCTAGTGGGAATGATGGGGTTGATGGAGGTGGGAGTGCTTTTTATTATTTTTTGTCTGTGAAGTTTTGGGAATGGAATATTGGTGTCATGAGCCTTGGATAGAAGAGGAAATCTCTGTCTCCAGTTAGTGAAAAAACTTACCTTGTAAGTCCAGTCTTATTGTTAATGTATACACTCGGAACTGGTCAAGAAAGACCTATAGATCATATGCGCCTTGCTGATGTCAGTGGTTTCTTTCTGTCTGTCTCTCTTGCCCAACTGCAGTTTGAATATATTCACTGCTTTATGTGCTATCTATTATTTGGGATTGGAGTGACACATTCAGCGGCAGAAAGAAGTCTAAATAGAGACCTCTTTTCTAGGATTTCCTGGCTTGTAACTGCCAAAACCACATCTAGATTGTGTTCCTAAGTGAAGTCCTGTGTGGGTATGAAGATAGGCTGTGTTCACCTGCCTCAGTGGACCTGATTATTACTTCATGCATTTGGTCTTCCAGCCCATGGAGTCTTTGTAAACTCTTTGCTCTTTTGACTGAAAATCATATATGTACCCACTTCTGGATATATAACCACACAAATATTTGAAAATTTCTCCCAGTTTCCCAATGTATTTTATTTATTTATTTATTTATTTATTTTGTGTGTGTGTGTGTGTGTGTGTGTGCGCGCGCGCCTGCCAATCATGTGTTCTAAATGCTCTATTAAGTCTAGTAATCCACAGATTTTAATCCAACACTAAATACCTCTGCAGGGTTCTCCATCAAACCTATCTGATCATTGATATGAGCAACCAGCTTAAAACCTAGATAGATTCTTCTTATTCTCAAAGCCGCCTGGGTTCTTCTGGGAATCTCTCTAATTTCACATGAGCAATATGTACTTCTTCAGACCTCTCTCTCCCAATTCCCCAAAGTAATTCTGGACATCTTTCTTACATCTCCGACATTTTCCATCATTCACCTTTTCCAGACCACTCAGAGCTTCTTGCTCAGGGACTCTATCTGTGCGGTCATTTCGACCAGATCCCTCTAGCCCCTTTATGTCACACTCTTTCTCTTTCTCTGTGCTCCCTATTGAATCTTTCCTTAAAGTGTGTTTTGCCCTTTGAAGCTTTTCAGCTTACATCAGCACCTTCAGTGATTTCTTTAAGCTTTCCCATGGGTGATCTGAAGCACGCTCTCTGTCTGTCTCTCTGTTCCAGTCTCTCCCTCGCCTTCCATTGTTACAGTCAGCCCCAAGTTAGCTGTAGTCAATTTTTGTTTCATCTTGTAGTCAGTATTACATAAATAGTGGAAGTTTGTCCTTGCCCTGGTGATTGATGGTGAGATATATTTGTACATATCGATTGAGATAAAAAATTAGTAGTTTGCAAAAGGAAAGGCAAATTAGTCATCAGAAGGTAGGTGCTTAGAGTATTTTAAGAGTTCCTTGATTAATTCTCATGATGTGGGTTCTTTTGACAGTAAGTTTTATGTGCTGAGATGTGGGAGGATGAAGCAGTAGTATTGGGTTATTGCAAATTTTACTTTTACTCTTCCTTGATTTATTTTGCCTACTCTCTTTGTGATAAGACACAGAAGGGCTAAAAATGATTTCTTTTTTGGATAACTACTACATCTTTCTAGACCTGAATCCAATGCCAAGGACAAAGGCTTAGGTTTTGGGTGTAAAAATAATTTCTTAGTAACATTGAAATTAATATTTAAATGTCAGCCTCTGAAAAACAGTCTTGGCACTATCTAATAAAAAACCTGTTTCTCTTAGATATTACCTTATGATCATTTCGATTATCAATCAGGAAGGAGGAAAAGCAAATTTTATGATATACTGTTGGTTAACAAAATCTTTACCCTACCTACTTTACATATTCTTCTCATTATCTGTATAAAAGTCACTTTAAATAAAAGCATCATAAGAGGCCAAGTGTACTCTGCCTATTTTTTTAAGGCTTCTTACTGTCCTAAAGATTTTATGTCTATGTTTGTTTTCCTTTATTACAAAATATAATAGACTTCTTGCCATTAAAATTGTTTTATATTTCACACTTTTAATTTCCCCAAAAATAATTTAGATAGAAATTCCAATTACTTTTTACTGAACACATTTGCCACACTACTCTCCCAGCTTTAAAAATAACTTTAATAATTTACAAGCCTTTCTCATGAAAGGCAATTTACTATAACTTGAATATAGAAGGGGAAAAATAGATATATAGGGTCTCCAGTTTTAAAATGATAAACATTATGTTTGTTCTGTTACATATTAGCACAAAGAAGCTGCAAATAATACCTGTTTTAGTTAATGGGCTTAAAGCTGATTTTATTGCTTGAAACATTTATTGTACATATTTTCCTTATTGATGGAAGGACATTTGTAAATGAATTACATTGAATGTAATTGCAAACTCTAGGATAGAAAGAAAAGTAAATTAATATTTCTTGGCAACCAGGACAATAGTAACTTCTCCTAACAATTTTGATTGTTGCTAAGGCTGTGAAAGGTTGTTTAGGGTTCAAAAAAGTGTTTGGCTTTCTGTCTTGAAATTGGCAGTTTCCCATGTAAACATCTATCAACTTAAATCAGAACAGCAAACATATATCAAATAATGTCATTACTTACTTTTGAATTTTGGATAAGAATTTTATTGACTGTCGACAATGGAATATCTTCGATTTTAATGTTCTGAAAGATTTTTGAATTCATTTCTATGCAGAGTGTTACAAAGGCATAGAGTAATGTTACCAATTTTCCATACAATGTGCTCTTGGCCACAGGTTTGCTTGCCACAAGATGGAGCTCTGAAAATAAAGGTTTTTGGCAATGAAAAATAGTTCCCTTTTATAAAAAGGTTCGTGGGTGGTTGATGATCTTGCTGAAAATGTTTTGTACACAAGCTGGACATACATTAGATGGATGATTTTCAAAATGATAAAGGTAACATATTCTGGAAAGTATATGAATGGATGGGGGTAGGTAGGCAGATGATGGGTGACTGCATGTATGGGAAAATAGAAAACCTGTAGTTGTAGAATCACCACATGTTAATGTTAACTGCTATCATCAGTATGAAACATCAAGAGGTATTTTGACATGTATTTTGGTTAAACCACTGATGTCCGTAGTTGACATTCATTAGAATGGGTTTCCCAAGAAATGATGTGCCAGAGTCTTGATGTTAGTGATTCATACTCAGTGTTCCAACTCACATTTTTTATAGGATTGTCTTCAATCTGCAGTAGCATCAGAAGAATACTGAACATTTCGCTGCACTTCAGAAAGTAAAGTAAAGCATAGTACTGAGCAGAAAAAATAGAACACAGTAAATGTTGCTAAACAACATGTTTGGGACAAAGTTGACATCAACCATAGAAGGAAGCAGATTCACACCCAACAGTAATGGAAATAGACAATGCTAAGAAGAGGCAATGCCTCTCCTAGTTGTCATATAGGCTGGGACTCTTGGCTGTCCAGAAGAGAAGGCTTGTTTATTGCCCACCTTTAAGGACAAAGATACAGGTTATATCATAATTAATATCTCATATCCTACATTTTACATTGTATATTTTATTAACTCTCAGATCACATAGCACAGTGCTAAACATATACACCGTAATGCAGCTTTGAAAAACTGTTGTGAACGTTTTCCAGTGAAGGCACCAAATGTAGTCACCCATTCTCTACCATGATGATGAGGATGATGACATTAAACTTATGATATTTTACTCACTTGTCAAAAAATAATTACTTACCCAAGGGGAGCTGTTGAAAATGTAGAAAGGCTGGCTAGTTTCTATTGAGGCTCTCATAATAATTTCATGCTAGTCATGTAAGGAACTGATGATCAATGTATTTGTTTCTAGTCACCATTAACAAGAATGACTAAGCAGATCAGTAATTCTATTGCACATGGCTCCAAGACTGAAGAGAGGATGGTTATATGATAATGTTTTAATGGTAGAAAGAACCAGATGACTAAATTGTGATGACAGATGTAAAGTGTGATATAACTATTTATGGTACAAGGAAGATAGATTATCTCTGTCACAACAAAATAAAAGTATCACACAAACGGTCATTCTCCTTAGTTCTTCTGCCTGATCATCTAATAGCAGCTCATCTTAAACAATAATAGTTGAAAGTCATTTCCTCCCATCTGCCAAGATCTTGCACTGCAGGGGAAGATGCTGCATGAAAGGCAAGAATATAAGAGTCACATAGTGACATTCTATTCTGGTCCTCATCACGGTAGTTTCTGAGCATGTCACCATTATTAATTTCACTCAGGACTGTGTAAATGAGGCAGATAATTTTCATGCCTCGAAGAGGGCGTGCACTTCACTGGGCTCTGAAACTGGGATATCTTATGCAAGCCCAAACTAAAGGGTGAAGTGAGGGTGAACCAAATCATGAAGGAAGTCTGCATAATTACGTTTAACAGAAATAAATTGAGAGCCAGATTTTAGAAACATTTAGGCACATAATTGTGTGCCTAATTTGTGCATAGATTTGCCAGAGTTGCACATGCAAATTGCGGAGAAGTGACCTCAACTGGCCATTTGAGTGTGCTCTGACCTTATTTGTGTGTGCAGTTATGATAACTATGACCACAAATTAGGCACACAATTCCACACCTAAAGATTTTGAAAATGTGACCCCTAATTCTTCCACAGAGATTTCATAATAAGTGTGTGTTATTTTTATTTATGTCTATATACTTACAAACTTCCCTTCTATTATTTTTAATATTGTTTTAGACTTTACACTAAGTGCAGTCAGTTTTTGTTAGTTCCCAGTTTAGAAGCCTACAGTATATTTAGACATCATATACATTTGTCAGTGAAGAGTAGCTTAAGTAATCTACTTTGTTCAATGCTTAATTATGTTATTTTACCGTTCCTGAAAACCTGACACAAGGCAAATTTACATTACTGTGCTCCTAATTAGCCAATAATCCTTAAGGATTTGAATGATACATACCCAAAGTAATTTCCTTGTTCACTAAATATGAATTTCCTTACATTGGGTTAAGAGGATGGCACAATGATAGAAGGCATCTTGATGATGACAGCTCTGAATATGTTTGTCTCTGGAGTCAAAATCTATTAAAAGACACATGATTTCAGCACTTTCTTAAAGTGCAGAATAGAAAAATCAATAAATAAACTGAGAAATTTATAAAGATGAATGAAATTTATCTGTCTTAGGTATTTTTAGAGTGCCCACAAACATATTGTTTTAGTCATTGATCTTAGTATCTACAAATGTCTCAGTGCTTTCCCCCACACTGCCCCCTGTACATGGAACATCTTCATTGAATTAATCCACAAGCCTGCTGCACTTTCCTTCTTCTAATCCCACCTTAAGATCCAGGTCTAAAGTGGTGGCAGCAAGAATATGAGAATCAGTGGTAGTTAGACTGTGCAAAAATCAATGATTGCTATTTATTTTCTTATTCAGAAGTATTCAGAGGATTTAGAACCATCAGAAAACATGTAGTTGTGTAATAGCTGACTTTTGCAATTGTGAGATCTTATTTCCTGTTTCACTGGCATTTGTTGCCCTGTTCCTTCTCTCATATGTCGTATGTACTTGTTGCATTTTCTTTCTGATCAAATTGTAAGCTCATTGGGGCGTGGACCAGATCCTAGTATAATGCGGCTCCACGATACAAATCAGTAATAATAGGTTCCAGCCATTTATTCATCTGCAGACAAAGGATGCTATCAATTCTGCAATATAATTTTCCCACATTTTGTTATACTTTTTATAAATAGGTTTTTATGTGTGTGATGGGGCAAGGCCAGATGGCTACAGTAAAGTAGTGAGGAACAGGTATGTTAGCCCCAGGCTAAACAAATCCCTGGTACCATGGTAACCAAATGGCAGTTGCCCCAGGTTAATCAAGACATCTGGGGCAAATTAAGATCTTTCTAGAAGGCAGTGGAGATAGCTACATTGATGGAGACACCTGAAGCCAGTCAAGGGCTGGCTGGAACTAGTTAAAAGCCTCCCAGTTAGTCAGTGAGGTGCGTGTGTGAGGAGCTGGGAGCAAGAGGTGCAAGGAGAAGGTACGGGTATGGGTACGCTGCCGGAGGACTGAGGAGTACATGCATTATCAGACACCAAGAGGAAGGTCCTGTGAGTAGGATAAAGAAGGTGTTTGGAGGAGGCCGTGGGGAAGTAGCCCAGGGAGTTGTAGCTGTCATGCAGCTTTTATAGGAGGCATTATAGACAGTTGCAATTCACAGAGCCCTGGGCTGGATCCCGGAGTAGAGGGTGGGTCCAGGTTCCCCCCAAATCTCCCAGCTCCTGATCAGACACAAGAGGAGTTGACCTAGACTGTGGGTTCCACCAGAGGGAAAAATCACTGAGGTGAGCAAATCCGCCAATAAACGCAGGACCCACCAAGGTAGAGGAGGAACTTTATCACATATGATACTGTGAGGGCCTTGCCCTCCATGTCTACAGGATCTTAGATCAATTAAACTGATCTTTAATAACAGTTGCTAGATGCAAAATTGGAGATATGGTGTTCTCAGTAAAGTTCCAGACCTATGGAACTTGCTCCTTCTGGACTTGTTCTATCTGGTGGTTCACCAGTTTCCAAATGTATTGATTTTCAGTGCATTTGTTAGTGGACAATTTCTGAGCTATTTTGGGTTGGCTGGAGTATTACAAGAATGGTAATTGTTTGTAATGTCCAATATGTGTGTATTGTTACATTTTATCTTTGCTACAGTGTTGGCTGCATACAAATAAGTAACTAACAATAAACAAACTGTAATGGCTCATTATTACCAGCTGATGTAATATGAAGTTACATATCAAAAATATATCACCAGAAAATGATTTACATTTTTAAATAGTGTAGAAAAGTTGTGTAGGTGAGGAAAATAGCTTCTATAGTTCTTGAATTGTGGTACAAGTGGACAGAGCTCTTTCTGCATCTCCAGACTGGGCTAAATTCTACCAAACTAAAGTGGAGTTTAAATTTGTCAGGCTCAGCAAGTGATTATGCACCATGTACAAAGCTTTTTTATGAATTTGTTTGTAAAACAAAAGTGTAGAATGCATAAATAATGAGTTAACAGAAACACTTTCCTCTCATATGCAAACAGCCTATTCCCCCCACAAAGGGTGCATAAGAAAAAGCAACAGCAAAATAGGTGTGCCAGGGTTTATCATACAGGGTTTTTAAATGATTTTTCAATTTTTTCCCTAAAAAGGATTTTTACACACACTCAATCTATTGTGTTTTACTGAATGGTGAGCTACCGTGTTTCTTCTCTATTATTGAATAGTAATCTAAGTGTTTCTTTTGTTGTACTGAATAGTGATATAAGAGTGTTCCACCGTTTAGAATGGAATCTTATCTTCTCTGTTTGGAGGTCTGTTCTTGGAATTATCTTTTTCTTCACTATGGCCTGATCCAAAGCCCATTGAGGTCCATGGGTGTTTTTATCTTGACTTCAGTGAGCTTTTAACCAGGTCCTGAGAGAATAACTTTTGCTCTACCATCTTGTGTCTCTTCCACACACTACACAAAAGAACCCAATTGTGGCATTTTAATAGAGAAAATTAGCTGATCAGATGCCTAATAGTAGTGGGAAAGACTAGTGCTGGGGAAGATATAAAGATAATCAAAAGCAAAATGGTTCTCCTAATGTATGTAGAGGTCAGCACACACAAGGCATCAGTGCTAAACATTAATCAATGGCAAATGCTTTGCAGTGAAGGAAGATGAATGTATCTTCTCATATATGTAGCTTTTCAGATTTAAAGAACAATGAATGTTGCCAAAAATGTTGTTAAAAAACTCAAAAATGTAAATGTGTATTGAATATTCCCAGGAGAAATCTGATGTTGAAGGTTCATGGTGGAGTTCTGAACCAAACAGTAAAGGCTACCAATTTACTTGCTTTTGTTCTTCCATGTGAAATGGATATTTGCATATAAAGAACTATGGTCAAAATTTCTTTGTACCTGGCAAAAAATATCTGTAGGAAGTTATATCGGTGCTATGGAAATCAATTACCATAAATATCTAGAAGGCAGGGACACTACTATCCTGAAGTTAAGAGAAGGGATGGGAAAATATTGGAGCATTCTGCACATATAGAAGAACCTCAGACTTGGTAATATTAGATGGACAGAGAATTATAGGCCTGATGCAAAGAGAGCTAGGCACTATACAAGACCTAGGAAGAGAGATTTCCTGTCTCAAGAAGATTAAAGGTTGGAGGAATGGGCAGGAGACTTGCAGAAGTACCAAGTCACTGCGTAATAGAATTGTCCAGGTGCCTGGCAAGAAAGAGAAACATTAAAGAAGTATGCTAACTTGGAGGATAGGTTCAGCTAAAATGACTCTCAGTCTGAGATTTAACTTAGTTAATATATTTATACTATTTTATTTTAAACTGTGAAATATAGATTAATTTAAAGGCCAGATCCTGAGCCATGCCAGAGTTGAATCTAGTACAGCTGAGGCGACAGGGTATGATGGTGGCTTTAAGTCCCCTTTGTATGTATTACCCTGATCGTGGCCTATCCTGGCACCATTCTGGTCTCTGGATTAAACTTAGAGCAGCCTCAGGATAACTCTAACCTATGCTATTCAAAGGGCCATTCTAGTAGTTGCAGGTTGCACAAGGGCAATCTGAACATATCTCCATTCCTCTAGCCATACCTCTGACATTAGAGGCTCTGTAGCAGTGTGGTTCAGAACTGTTGATATTTGAAGCTAAGTGGGATGTACCTGAGCAGTACTTGTATGAGACATCTCTAACAGAAATCCAAAGAGTTGAAGAGTGTTATTGATTCTATAGGTATCATTCTTCCTTATGAATTTACACTGAACCGGTGCTGAAACATGGTATTAACTGGTATTATGAAGTTAGAGGAGGTACAGCTGAGACATGAAATCTAGGACCTATCCATCTGTGGTTATTAAAGATCCCTTGGCATTTGTTATAAGAATAGGCGTGTTAGCCCTCTGTCCTGGCCATATTCCAATTTTAATAATTGTGTTCTTCCTATCTAAACTATTCCTGCAACTTTAATTGGATATAATATTCTCTTTTTCCTATCTAAAATGGTTGTGTAGTATATCTCTGCCCTAGTTAAAGGCTCCCAAAGGTGGCTGCATTTTGTGGTGGGTGAAATGATGCCTGTGTTTAGAGAGGTAAAGCCTGCTGCATAATGAGAACACTAACAGGTGCATAAGATAGGATAAATATTTTGGAAAGATTTTTCTTAATTGTCTGCTGTGGGGTTTCATGCACCTTGTCCTGAAGCATCTTCTAGGATCTGAAGGCACTAACAAAGACAGGATAATGAACTAAATGACTATCGGTCTAATCTGGTATGACAATTGCTATGTTCTACTGTGCAGAAAGATGCAAAATAGTGGAAATAACATATAGGGGAGGTAAAATATAGCTTACAAATGTTACTGCCCGAACACTGTTGCAGGACAGATGCATAGCTCCTTTCCCTTTTCACCAAAAATGGAGGGATCTTTGGGTGGCTGGCTAGGGAAAATGGCGACGTGTCCTGCCTCAGAAGCAGTATAATCATAGTTGTGTTTTTAATTGTGGACTATGACAGGTGCATTAGCCTAATCCTAGCTGCACAACTTCATGCAAATGCACAGCTCCTCACAGCTTTTTGATTTAAGAATATCTGTCTTGGAGGGTTTTTTAAGTATATTGTATGATATTCTTATATTCTGCTGAGTCTACTTCATCCTTGGTAATACTCCAATGAAGGCACTAACATAAAAGTAGGGATGAATTTGGAACCCTCCCCACTTTTTAAAAATGATATACTTCTTACTCTTGTGAGGGAACATAAGACGCCAAATTCTCTGCTGATGTCAGACTCGTTTGAATTTGACAGAATTGTGTTCATTTACATTAACAAAAGATTTAGCCCGAGTTTTGATACAGGATTTCATACTGACAGTATGTTGTTAGCATTGGACATCTATTGCACAAGAGGTAGCATACAATTTAATGAAAAAACTACGTAAAGAACTGGTATTGATTAGAAATGGAAACAACTAAGATCTAATTTGAAACAACTGAATTATTAAAAAACAAATACAGAGGACTAGATTCATTGTAGGGTTACGCGGGCAGAATTTCAGCAATGAAATCAATAGCATTACTCTGGTGTAGACCTGGAGTGATGAATCAGGCCCGCGTGTGTGTGTGTGTGTGTAAAATGTATATTTCATGCAGCATTTGCTCCTTCTAAATTCCAAGCACTCTTGTGAGGTGCTGAGTTCTCCCTGACTTCAGTGGGAGTTCCGGGTGCTCAGCATCTCAGAAAAGTGCTCAGCAGCTTGTGGGTTAAGCACATAATTTATATGTAACATATATACACATACTCATGTGCCATGTTCTTTGTACTTGAATATTCATTTTATTAAGTTAAGAAATGTGTTTTTATGGACTGTAAAGCAGGTGAATATAACTGAATGAGAAGTACATCATGTTAGTGTGTTTCTTTGTGCTTTTTCCTTTCAAAACAAAGCAGACAGAAATGTAATCATGTTACAATATTATCATCCTATATAAGCACATTAGTAAAGCACTATGATACTAGTCATATTGTGAACTTGAAACCACCCCTAATTAAACTGTCTCCATCCCCCAGCATTTTCCTGTAATGATGTCAAGCCGTGCAGCAATTAGTTGCCCCTCTATGAATGTAAACACTGTTTGTAAATCATATAAATTTAACCTGGTTTGCTTATTGAAAAGCTCCTAAAATGGAATTAATTAGTATTGTAGATTTTGGGGTTGCAATTTATTGAATCATTTTTTTTGAAAGTGTCTGTCCTTCAATAATTTTTTTTTCAGATGATTCATAGAAATTAATTTGAGGAGTGAAGGCAGCACTATTTTTTTTTAAACCTAGAGCATAATTTTGGAGAAGGCTAATTATATGTAGAATACATGGAAAATATATTATTCAGCCAACCCCGTTTTTGTATTTGTTTTTTTTTGGGTGTGTGTATTAAATAAAGATTTCATCCATTCAAAGATTGCAAGTGCTTTATACTTTCAGCTTTTTCCTTTGAGTGCATACTTTTTCAATCTAATCTGAATGTTAGGTTTGAATGCTGAAGAACTATGCCCTTATACCGTAGTTCATCTTCTCTTTAGAGATCAGATCAAATGCCCGTGGCAATATTCTAGGAAACATAGCACATTACCATGAAATAGCTCCATTAGAGACAAAGAAATGTAAACAAAACAAACAAATTTGCCACTATTTTAGCTCAATTATATTTCTCCTATTGATGATGTTGCATGAAATGAAAAAGTGTTCCAGACCTAAATTTAAACCCTTTGTTGCAATTTACTCCAGAAAACCTCTCTTGCTGGAGGTGGATGTTTTACCTGAGCCATCAGCTACATAGCACATTTATGGTTATTGTATTTTACAGGTTGATAGATTTTTATATTCTGTCCGAGTCAGGATCTTACACCACCTGGTTTATTATTTAGTAATTTACAGTGCAGTCAGGCATGTTTGGTTTAATGTAGGATAAACTTATAAATCTATTGTTCCTCCAGTTGCTGGGTTTGGTGTGCAATGAACTACAGAGCTTGATGCGTACATACATTTCAGCTCTGCTTATTTTCTTTGATAGGGAAGTAGGCAATAGATAACACAATGACAGTAGTATCCCAGGGGATAGCAAAATGTGAGAGCAACACACCGTCAGGTTAGTAGGTCATTATTGTATGAGCACTGAGCCATTAATTGACTACTGTACCAGTCTCAATCTGTGTCAGATTATGGCTTTTGGCAGTAAGGACTGTTATCTAATAGCTAACTTTGCTTCCTTACTGTCTTCTTATTAGATTTTCTGATAAAATTATATGTTATAGGTAAATATATTTGTTACAACTCCTTTTTCACCATAAAGAATGCTGATATGTCAATAAGTAAATTCCTCATAAATTACCATGTAACAGAATGTTTTTGCTAACTCTCACAAGTAAAATATTTTCACTTATTAGTAAGAAACCAAGAGGAAGGCTACTGCATGCAGTAGGAGTAGTTTTTTATTGATGTAGGTATAGTGGAAAGTGATATTAGAGTATCTCGGTTATTTTTTAATATTTAGCCTCAGTTAAGAGTAAGTGAATGCGTAAATATATATATCCTAAATCACTGTGAAACACTTACTAGTTTCTAGATGATATTTCTTTCTTGAAAGCTCTGAATATACATATAAGTAAATACCTTTTGAGTATAAGCTTTTTGCTGTGTTTGTACAGTACCTAGCACATTATGGTTGTTACTGGCACTAATAATTATGGAATGATTAATAACAACATTAGAAGAGCAAATTCACTGTATATTATAGATTTCACTGTAAAAACATCTGTTTTATGAAAATTGGGAAATTTCTGTGTCTCATTCATATATATATATAATGAAACTAAAGTTCCTCATATAGTGAATTTTGGGCACACAGTAGAATATTTCTGCCCCCTTTTGGGAAAAATAAATGTCATAGCCTCATCTCCCACTTTTTAATATTCCTTTATAAGCCCCTCAACTTTCTCTGCTACAACATGACTAAGGTTTATGCACTTCCAAGCGTATGGTCTGATCTTGTGCAACTGGAGTCAGTGGGAAGATAAATTCCTGGCATTAACAAATATCAAAGATGTGTTTATCAGAACCACATTCAATTTAGAATTCAGGTTTTGGGCTACAGGGCAAATCAAGGTTGTGGTTCAGATTCAAATTTGATGGTGCAAAAACCATTGTGAAATCAGCTCTTTTGTGAGATTTCTGCTATCTAGCAGTGAAATTTCTTCAGGTGATATTTCAGCTTTATTTGAACCAGACTTGGAATTCAAGATCCTGTTTTAGCCCATCTATAGGGCTAAATAAAAATTCCAGATGATCCAATACAAGTAGGAGTAGACTATGGCTTCTTTTTTCTACATACCAGAATGTAAGCTCATGTTCATAATGGTCTGAAAGTGCTATTTGCTAAGGAGTCAGGGGTGACTCTAGGCCCTAGCATGCCAAGCGCGTGCTTGGGGTCGCATGCTGCGGGGGGCGCTCTGCTGCGGCTTCGGTGGACCTCTCGCAGGCACGCCTGGACCTCCACTGAAGCCTCGGGACCAGCAGACCCTCCACAGGCACGTCTGTGGGAGGTCCACTGGAGCCGTGGGACCGGCGACTGGCAGAGCGCCCCCCTGCAGCATGACGCCGTGCTTGGGGCGGCAAAATGCCTAGAGCTGCCCCTGTAAGAGTGAAGTCAGTGGGACTACTTAGCAACACGTAAAGCTAAGCATGGGTATTTTCAGGATTGGGTTCTAAAATGTGTATCTTTTACGAATATCTATTTTCCTCCATATAAAATGTAGTTCTGATGTCTGAGTATTTGAAAGTTGTATGCAATAGCCAGTGTTACCAGGTGTATGTTCTTCATTTTCAGTTTTTATGACAAGCCACGTTGTACAGTGGATAGGGCACTGGACCGAGAATCCAGAGATCTGGTTTCTATTCCTAGCTAAAAACTGACCTGCTGTGTGACGTTGGACAAAATACTTCTCTTTTCTATATCCTCAGTTTCCCCATCATTAAAACGAGATCAACAATAGTTAACATGCTTTGTAAAGTGATTTGTGGTCTGAAGATGAAAACCACTATATAGGAGCTAAGTGTGATTATTAGTTATTATTTAATAGGAAAAATGCATGAAGATTATGAAGAAAGATAGCAACCTTTATTTCTGTTAAAATTACCTTTAGATTAAATGTATTACATTTAATATTTTGTGCCTAAATTTTCTTCTGTGTGTCTATATTTCAAGCATTTTCATGGACGTTCTTTGACCATTTAAAACACAGTATTAAAAATGTGCTATAACTGAGGATTTTATCCATTTTTTCCATTCCTTTTCCTTTCCCCTTTTGCAGAAGCATTGCTAGAAATCTGATAGCAAGATATATGATGTAGTTTGCCGTCAAGGACGTCTGACTCCATACCTGATTAGCATGCAATTCTGGTACTGTATATTTCTAGATACCATTTGCTGCGTCATTTAATTAGGCTGTTTCTAGGTTCCCTGCCCTGTCTTGTCCTCTTGGACTTTTTTTAAATGGACATTGAAAAATTAATTACCTTTTACATATTTGAGAGACAAGGTGGGTGAGGTAAAATATTGTATTGGACCAACTTCTCTTGGTGCAAGGAACAAGCTTTCAAGCTTACGAAGAGCTCTTCTTTGGCTCAGGGCAAAATAGAAGTGTCATACCCAAATACAAGGTGGAGCAGATTGTTTAACATAAGGAGCTAATGTGTTGTAAGAGACCATTCAAGGTGAAGAGGGCAGTTATATATTAAAAATTCAACCCTACTGAAATTGATGTACAGATACTTTTTAATTATTAAAATAAGTATGTTCCCTAACACAACATAAATATCTGTATTTAAATCTTGCCTTACAGATTGTTATCCACTCTACATCCCAATACTTATCCTACTTTCGCACCTAATTTTCTTTGTGAATCACACATAAAACTCACATATTCTCTGCTGTGCAATGAAATCATGAATTCATAAGACATTCATGAGACATTTATCTGAGAATAATATCTGTAACTATTTTTTAAGAAAAAATATTGAAGAAAGAACTATTTTTTTAAGAAAAAAAGAGCCAGGGAAGGTTCTTTTTATGATAATTTAAATATGTTAATATTATACCCAGGAGTTTTATATACATACACATTTTCGCATAAAAATAGTTTTTTAAATCCTGAACTTCAGTTTAAAAAAGGAAAGAAAATGTTTTTCCATGTACTGAGGGCATCTTTGGTCATGTTATTAAATAATGTCATAAAACTATTCTCTGCAGACTTTTAACAATTATCTTGTACTACACAACAGCTCAAAACATATATTTCCTTTTGCAAACAGGTGTTTTAAAATTAATGCTCACAAATTTGTGAGGACATTTAATAAAACTATATGTGCAGTCAGAGTGCCCCGTAACCTTTGCTATGACAAATGGCTTTGTGCTGGCTGGTGGAGAATTTAAATTCTTTTAATTTTTGTTTCCTCCAGCCTTTCTCCCTTGAATGCAAAGACTGCTCCTGCCTAGCCTCACAGTTGTCACTAGCAACCCCAAAAGTGGCGTGGAGGAATGGGAAGGAGGTACCACCAAGGCCCTTCTCCTGCATGCTCTGCTGCAGCCATAGAAAGGAATGTACACTGCTTCATTTTGGGGGTATAATTGCAAACAGGCTCTCTCTGCACTACAGAACTACAGCTGGAGTGACCCAGCTCCACATGACCTCAGTGGGGGCTATGTCATAAAACCACAATGGAGTCTTTAATTTTTATTTTGTCTTCCACAGAGGCAAAATGCCATGGCCAGATTCTAATCTAATTTACATCAGTGTAAATCCATTGACTTCCATGAAAGTAGTTTAGATCTACACTGCTAATACTGAGATCACATTCTGGCCCTCCTTGACTTCAATGGGAATTTTGTATGATTAAGACCTGAGGGACTGATCCAGGGTCCATTAGAGATAGTGGCAAAACTTTCTGTGATGTGAAAGGGAGGAGGAGCTCTCCTTGACTGAGGATTTCAGGATGTGGTCTTATTAACTGAATTCTGAAGATGTCAAAACCAGATGGTTTTAGTTGGTTAGTTGTTTAATTGTATTCCAAATTCTTAATAGCTATTTAAAATAATGAACACTGAAGATAAAACCAAGACAAGGTGAGACTGAACAAACCTGTCTTAAATGTGTTATGCTGAGAATGTTCTGAGGTGCTATGATAATACTAATAAATAATAAAATCTACTAAGAGTTTTCTTAGTTTTTGTTAACCAAATTATTGCAGTATTCTAACCCTTCTTAAAACTGGAAGCATAATATATCATATACAGTCTTGAACATTAACAGGCATTATAAAACTTGGTCGCCTTTAACGACATATAAAACTTTGAAAATTCGGAATACTGAGTAGGTTGCAGACAGAATGGGATTAAAGCATAGCTGCTACAGGCCCATGCCTAGGTTCCCAGCGTGTGGAGTCACGTGATTCCATCAAAATGCGAGCTCTCATTAGGAAGAAAATAAAAAGTAAGCCTATTGCTTTGATAGCTGTGGAGAAAGCTTGACAATGTGAACTGAGTGGAACCAAAACAGCAATGTCTGCCTGAGTCTGCAGATGGCCTGGAACAATAACTCTGAGAGGGTTGAAATGCTCCTTGTATCATGGTGGGATGTTAACTCTAGGGGTACTTATACACTGCACACTCCTTATGACAGCGTGCAGAGTACTGCCTGTATACCTCCCTGGTATGGGTATAAATAGCAGTGTACTTAGACTAGTAAAGGTATGCCTGAATCTTGTGAGTATGAACCCTACACGGATCTCTACATGCCCAGACATTGTTTCCCCCATCTAAACTGCTATTTTTAGTGTCCCACTTCCTCGCCACTTCTGGAGGCTTTATTTGCTGCAGGAAAAGGCTCCAGCCATGGGACAAGACTCTGGCAGGAGGTAAGCAGTGGCATCTCTTCTCTGTGGAGCCTTTCCCTGTTGCTTTTCCCTCGCCACAGCCTTTTACTGACCCTGTACACTGCAGTGTAGTTGTGACTTGGTTTTCACTGTGGTGTATAGCTACACTTACCCTACATGCCATTGCCAGTGATGTGCAGTGTACACACAGCCTAAGTCCCACTGTCTTGCAGTGGGAGTGGGATGCTGCTGCCGACATTACTTATACTGAGGAGTGCAGTGAGGCAGGAACAGAAGAATGCAATGGGCTCATCCCATGCGTCAATGCAGATACAATCTGGCTGCTGTGGTAACTGCTGGTGGACCCCAGGCTCCCACCCCTGCCTCTTGGGAGTGGAGAAAGGTCAGAGGCTCTTGCTACTCCTATGGGTAAGTGCCGCTGCTGAGAGAGGAAGAAGGAAGTTTCATGCCTCTGCCCTTTTCTCTGAGAGAGGAGGAGGTTCCCTTGCCACTGGCTCTTTGAGTTATGTCTTCAGTGCGCAAAAAAGGTGTGTTTTTAATTCAAGTTAGCGAAACCAAGTTTGTTAAAATACCAGTGAAGACATGACAATTAGGTTTTCAACTCAGGTTAGCAGTTCAAATTCAAGCCCTGCTAACTCAAGTTATTCTG